>NW_021762087.1:0-2233 GCF_005508785.2 Acyrthosiphon pisum
AACTTACCGGGCTACCGTAATAAGGAATAACAATATAAATATAATATAAAACATCCACACTAACAAATCGTCACCGCTCAGAATCGTTTTTTGTATACAATGATATCATATAATATCATTGAATTCAAATTTAATAGCATCCATTATACAGCGACCCACTTGAAACCTACTATACAGCCAACCGACATCCACTTCCCCACTTTTATTTTGTATTTTTTTTTTGATTAAAAAAGTACTTTTTTTGAACTTGAAAAATTGGTTATATTTTTCACAATACAAATTCATTCATTAAACATCGGGCGCACATTTAAAATTATAAAATATAAACAATAATTTGTCCTTTAAATGAAATTTGATTGACCCACGTTATTTCCAATCATTCCAAAACTAATAAATATTTATTTTTTTATGTGTTTTCATATTTTTATTATGAATACAAAATAAAATAAGTACCTATTCCTTAAAATACTTCTTCTAAGGTACCGACCTATAATATAGATATGTATGCACAAGCTGATATAATGATAACTATGTTGATTGGTGTTTACGATTGACCAAACATTTAAATTATTTTACAATAACAAAATGTTTAAATTAATAGATAGACAGTAAATCTTAGGTTTTAATGATAATCGTGCTATGTTTTTGTTGCTCACTTAAATTAAAAGAATGCACCACAAATCGTCTGAACCGCCAGCGTAATATTTGTCAACACATTTATGAATGTGTTTAACTAATAAACTATTATTACTATTTTGTGACCACTGTTCAGTAACAAATCTAGTTTTGCTATTTCGTTTCGAAGGAGGTAATGTCTGTAAGTCGAGTTTGAGTGTCAGTGTCTAGATATTTCACATGAAAATCGGCAATTGAATGATTGTACGGTCCCTCAGCGTATGCCCAGTACTTATTTGTATTTACAAAAAATTTAAATTTAAAATCCGTGTTTGAGTATCTAGAAAATCAATCTTCATCCGCCTAAGACGAAATCAGACGAGATATCCGCATGCGGCGAATACGGGTGCTATATCGGGTGATATTCGTCCGGTGCTTATTCGTATGTAAAATGTGCAAAGTCGAAAACTGTGTCGGAGTGTCTGACAAGTCAGTCACTTCGAGTTAAAATCAATTAACTTTTCTGTGTTAGCCACCCAGGTAGGCGAAATTACGCTGTGGGATATTTTAATCAACACTAGGTACTCGTTCTTTAATGTACATAATATTATAGACTATAACGTTGTTTTTGTCACCCGAACTTACGCGGCAGCTGGTGTTCTACTGCACCTATACCCGCAGACAAAGTTTACACGTAGGTACCAACTACGATGTGGGCGACTGTCTATTCCACCTGTTGGGTTTAATAACGATGTATGTAAAATTCACCGACATTTTTTTTACCTGTAAATAATGTGTAAGACTTTACCGATACTCCACCTACGGTAAAGTCTACAGATTACAACTGTTTTTCTTAATATAGCTACGAATAAACGGTTTTTGATCTATATTTATGTAATTATTGACAAACACAATTTTATAATCATATTTGTTGGGTCAATAAGCTTGAAAATGTAAGACAAAGCTCCTCACACATTGTACAATACCAGTTTAAAAATATTAAAAACACATATAAGATAAGATTTTTTTTAAGCATTTAAAGTCCAAATGTTGTATTTAAAAGTTAAAAAAAAATTTAACATTTACATGATTTTGTAATGGATGTGTTGCTGCCGCAACAATATAATAGCAAAATAAGGTAAATTGAATATAAGTAGATAGAACATCGGTCACTGGTGAACAGCTGGTCACACACACCCACTCACATATCACTATTTTGTATTGTTTTATTATTGTTATTATCAGATGAAATAAAAACCAAAACCGTTTTCAAACACGAAACTCTAAAACCGAAAAATATAGAAAGCTTTTTAGACATGAAACTCATTCAACAAAATTACAGATTAAATTCATTTTAATGTTTAATAGTTATATTTCTAGAAAATAATTAATAAAAAGGTGGGTAAGTGGATGTCGCTCTGCCGTACGGTAGGTTAGAAGTGGGTCACTGTATAATGGATAATATTAAATTTGAATTCAATGATATAATATCACTGTATAAGAAAAACGATGCTGAGCGGAGACGGTTTGTCAGTCTAGATATTAGACATTCATATTATAGGTATACTTATTATAATATATACGTATCTATAGTATTATTAATAATTTTCAAATTAAT
>NW_021762088.1:0-997 GCF_005508785.2 Acyrthosiphon pisum
TTATTTTTCTGTAGTGCGTTAGCGATGAGAAAATACTGATTGCAGAGTACGCAATAATAATACATTACTCTTATATTTTTTCTATATAATTTATAAGTTAAAAGTATATCGTAAGTATTTAATATAATAATTGTGCACATAATATATGGATAAGAAAATGTGTGTGATTATCTATCTATTACTAATGACTTCCGGTGGCGACGACGGTTATAATTACCAAATGTACCTGTAGACAAATTTATTTCAGTAAAATTATACCTATTTTACCGACAGCGTTTATCTAAAAACATAATATTTGGAGTGCAACACATGGTCACCCCTCCACCGCACACCGAAAAACAAAACGACCACCCGTTTGTACCGCGAGCACCACTCCATCGTACCACGACCTGCACAGCAAAGCGTCGATAACCTCTCCTGTGTACCGACACCACCTCACCACAACCCGAAAACCGATCGATCACCGCTCCTACCGCTCCGCCGTACCACGACTATCACTCCGCCCGTTTTAAATACATTTTTGGTAGCTATGTATCAAATACTTTTTGACAAGTGTATTTTAAATACTTTCGAAATCCTTTTTATTTATTTTTTACTCCAGAACGCTAAATATTTTTCTGTTTTAGATAGTATTGATTTTATGTATTATTTTTGATTATGATTTGGTTTGAGAAATAAGATAAACCTTAATAATCTTATTTTTAAAAAAAGGTGGGTAAGTGGATGTCGCTCTGCTGTACAGTAGGTTAGAAGTGGGTCACTGTATAATGGACAGTATTAAATTTGAATTCAATGATATAATATCACTGTATAAGAAAAACGATTCTGAGCGGAGACGGTATATCAATCTATGTATTAGACATATACATACTTATCTATGGTATTAAAAAAAAATTGACCTATAATAGGTACCTATAATAAATTCCAAATTAATCATATCATAATATCTATTAGGTACTTATAAGTTATAACGCGTTATACATCAACAAAAAACCGT
>NW_021762089.1:0-1029 GCF_005508785.2 Acyrthosiphon pisum
GGTTTTATAATTGGTAAATCAACAACTACAAATCATTTAACCTTCCATAAATTCATATTAGACGACTTTGCTTCTAGATCCCAAGTTGACGTAATTTATACTGACTTTTCTAAAGCGTTTGATAAGGTAAACCATTCTATACTTATATCTAAACTTAATAACATGGGTATTCAGGACCCATTTCTATCTTGGATTTCATCCTATATATCAAACAGGAAACAAATTATAAAGTATAAAAATTACAAATCTAATCCTTTCGTTGTAACATCCGGTGTACCTCAGGGCTCTCATTTAGCTCCTATATTATTCCTATTATTTATTAATGATTTAAATTTTTGACATTCAAGAAAACTTCTTTTTGTCGATGACTTGAAAGTATTTCGACAAATAATTTCTCATAACGATGCAATTTTATTACAAAATGATTTGAATATAATGTTGGATTGGTGTACTATTAATAAACTACCGTTAAATATTGATAAATGTAAAATTATATCATTTACTAGATCTCGAGATCCACTTATAGCATCTTATAATATTAATCAGTCTCCTTTGTCACGTGTTCATGATATTAGTGATTTAGGTGTGATATTTGATTCTGCTCTCACATATAATAAACACTTACTACATACGGTTAGGAAAGCCTCAATGATTTTAGGATTTATTACAATAAATTGTAAGGTGTATGCGCCCTGAGTAGGGGCAACCCGAAGGACCACTCGGGGGACGCCCGAGAACTGAATAAGCCTGGTTTGGGCCAATGCCACCACTAGCGCCGACTATTTGGATGGGTAGGCAACTATAGGTGCCCTCGCCTGATATTGGGTTGGGTAGGCAACTAAATGTGCACAGCGACGACAACGACGAGGACGGGAGAGACCTACTGAGGAATGAGAATGGTACAGGCTAGTTATGGGTGGAGGGTCTCTGTGTCGGTTTGGTGCAATGACCACAGAGCTCACAAACACAGGGACAATACTTAAAAACTAACTTAATCCTAGTGAAGTCTTAGACGATGATGGAAATAAA
>NW_021762090.1:0-990 GCF_005508785.2 Acyrthosiphon pisum
TTTTCATTTTCCATTTTTTTTTAGTTTTTTTTCTAAAAATATCAATAAAATTGTATTTGTTGGATAAAAAAGCTTGAAAATTTAATAGAAGGCTCCTAGTATATTGTTTCAAAGGCAGATGAAAAATATTAAAAATCGTTAGTCACAGTTTTTTTTTATAAGCATTTAAAGTTCAAAAAATGACAAAATATGGAAAAATCACGAAAATTTGCAAATTATTTCGAGTTAGAAATTCATAAAAATTTTTCTTTTTAAATCTAAGATATGAAAATGTAATACAAGATTCCTTATAAGATTATCTACCTTTATCAAACAAAAAATATCTATAAGAAAGTCAAATTAAATTTTTATGATCGTTTGAAATTCAAATTTTTACAACATTGGATATTCACTCGATTTCTCATGTAGCGATTTCCTTATTTTGTTGTAATTCAAAAACGAATAACTGCAGATACATGAAAATTTTACTGAATGTTTATATTAGCATTTCCTATACACCATACAATTTTGAAAATATTTTGACTCTTTTTGAGCTGTTTACGGACATTTTCAGTTTTCAATTTTTTTAGTTTTTTTTTCTATAAATATCAATAAAGTTTTATCTGTTGGGCCAAAAAGTGTAACAATTTAATACAAAGCTTCTGATATATTTTTACAATATCAGTTGAAAAATATTAAAAATACATAAGCACAATTTTTTTTTATAAGCATTTAAAGATCAAATTTTGACAAAATTTATCAAATTTTAATTTGAAAAATTATTTTGTAGTTAAAAATTTATAAAATGTTCAATTTTTGTATCTAAGAATTGAAAATTTAAAACAAGATTCCACGTAAGTAATTAATTCTGTTACCAAAAAATCTTAAAAATACATTTACACAGTTTATTTTTATAGTCATTTTAAGTACAAATTTGGACGAAATTATACATATTAAAATCAGTATTACGATTTTGGTAATTTCGTTGTAATTTAAAATATTATTCGACGA
>NW_021762091.1:0-2259 GCF_005508785.2 Acyrthosiphon pisum
GTGATATGATTAATTTGGAATTTATTATTGATACCTATTATAGATCAATTTTTTTTTAATACTATAAATAAGTATACCTATAATAGGTATGTCTAATATCTAGACTGACAAACCGTCTCCGCTCAGAATCGTTTTTCTTATACAGTGACCCACTTGTAACCTACTGTACAGCAGAGCAACATCCACTTACCCACCTTTTTTATTTTTATTTATTTAGAGAAAGACAAAAACTTCGAATTGAGCGTGAACGAATTGAAAAGGAAAAATCTGAACTATTGCGTTTAGAGCGTGAAAATCAACGTTTAGAACGAGAAAGATTACAAAGAGAAAAGGAAGAGTTACGTAGAGCACAGGAGAAGTTAGAGGAAACAAAACGCCAAGCAATACTAAAGCGTGCTATGCCCCCATCTCCACCACTTCCTAGTAAAAGACATTCTTCATCAAATTCATCTCGATATGAAGAAAGGTACATGGTTCATATTTTTTAAATGTAAAATATTTAATTTTCTCACATAGTTATCAATTGATCACTATTGTTTATTTTCAATTTATTTCCTTACAGAAAAGAACCAATTCGTAGTTCTCGTATTCAGCCTAGTACTGATTATATGAACCAAGCACCTCCACCTCCCAACATAACATCATCTAGACATCGCTATGAACACCATTCTTCAGAATCCCGTCGTATGAGGTCATCACACCCATCACCACCCCCTCCTCCACCACCTGCATCAAGACCCAAAGACTCTACTGTGAACATCTGGTATTATTAAATTTGTTTACTATTGTAGATAAACTTAAGAAAATAGATTTATTTTTAAAATTCTTATTTTCATTACTGTGATATGTTTTAATTACAGTTTATAAGAATTTTGTAAAGAAAGATTCAGCCATTTGACAGCTAGATATTTCAATCATAATTATCTTGGTTTGTACAGGCAATGATACAGCTTTTAACAAATATAAATTATTTTCCATTTTTCTCGTTTTGTTAAATCAAAGTTCTTTTATATTATTATAAACTGGTATAATGTTTATAGTATTTTTGAACTTCGTACATTAATATTCGACTATTGACAGCTAAACAATTATTTTGGTATTCGTTTATGTTTGTACAGGTTTAAGAAACAATTATTATAATTTAAATAATGAAAACCTTTTTAAAATGTTCTCAGGGATTTAATTACTTATTATAAATATTTATTATTATTGATCGTTTAGGTATGGTGCTCAACTAGCAACAGATCATCATTACAGAAGTCGTGATGATCGATCAGATCGAAGAGATGAATCTCGTAGGAAAGATTCAAGTGGTGGAAGTAGTAGCAGACATGCTCATGTGCCATATGATTCAAACAAAAGTTGTAAGTCTTCAAAACAATTAATAGATGCTTATTTATTGCTGTATCACAATGACACTTAATTTCAGCCTATGGAATGTCACGCAATAGTGAAAGTAATAGCTGGTCATCAGCCGCAGTAAAGAATTCTTATGGCACAGTTGGCTCAAGCTCTGGAACCAATACTATGGAAATGAGTTCGAGACCAGATCCGTGGTCACATAATACTTTTCGAGATGTGGAATCAAGTATTTGGCAACGTCCAAGTCAACCACTACCCGAGAAGTATGTTTTTAATTTTTCAACTAATGATTTAGATCATTCCCATATAACAATTGTATTTGTTGTTGTAGGTGGAACAGCACACCAAGCAATCCTTCATCTATGCCAATAAGTGGACGTAGTTCTAGTAGTAACGCTTTGTACAGCAATAACCACCAAGTTATACCAAACATAGGGTTAAACATGTCAACAAACTACAGTGATAGTCGATTTGACAGTTACAAAATGAGTGGCATGTCACGCAAATATTAAACTGTCACAAATATCTGGCAGTTAATTATAGCACACAACATTCCTTTGTCTGTGCTCTTTGTTTTATGTTTTGAACAGCGGGTAGAGGAATATGAGCCCTAAATTGTTCTATATTAATTTTTATTAAAGTGACTTAATTTCTTTGCACTTTAATTTAGTTATTCATTTATTAAAAGGATTTAATTTTTAGTTGAATGTAATTTTAAAGATATTTTACTGTATACATTTGTTGCTCTTGTATACGTTCTATAAAAATATAACAAACCTAACAATTTCTCGAATCCTAGATTACTCATTCCATTTAAATATCATTAATGTATTCACTATTACATCCATTCTATTATTCAATTTTTGTTAGTTTTTTTTTTTGCCTGGAAAGATGTCA
>NW_021762092.1:0-1132 GCF_005508785.2 Acyrthosiphon pisum
TTTCTTTACAAAGAAAACATGTAACAGTGTCATCGGACAAAAAGATTCTGTAGTGTCAGAATCGTAGTTAATTAACATAGAAGTAGGTAGCTTTCCGATGTCATCGTGTGATACAAACAACTGTCTTCGAAAACTAAGTACGTGGTCCAGACCGTTGGCGATTGAACCGGCGCGTAGGAACGAAATGGGACTTGTAGGTATTATATTGTATTTTGACAGTTGTTCCAGAATAGGATTATTTGGAATATTGGGAAATACGTTTGATAGTATGATACGTTTGTCGGGATTACCTATGTAATCTTCTTAATTTAATTAACTGATTGTCGATGGTGATGTGTTGGTTATCATGTATGAGTTGATCAACCAATTCTTTTTTGAGAGATAAATGCAATAACGGCCTTTAGAGATCCTGGATGCAAATATGATATTAGCAGGTGGAATTATTTTGCTTAATTCGATTAAATACGTTTTTTGCGGAACTCCGTCGATAGTATCAAAGATTATATAATATATTAATTAAATCTATTAAATTAATTTAACAAAAATATTACAATTAAATAATGGAGCATTATTTATTATAAAACCTTTCTTTTTTTTTAAGTAATAAAAATAATTAAATATGGAAGACAATAAAAAACCATACTTTAAACCCGGGAAGTTCACGATAAATAATTCTGAAAACAGATTCTTTTTAAAAAAATTATAAAAGAGCTACCCTTATTAACGGATGGTCAGAATCTGAAAAAAGTCCATATATTTCTGCATTCTTAGAAGGCACTGCTCTAATATTTTATGATAATATTGTGGACACCATTGAAAACATTAATTGGTCAGATTTAGAAAAAAAATTTAGACTAGAATTTGAACCAATGGCCCAAACTGAAATGCTTCGAATAATGCTTGAAAAACGCAAACAGAAATCAGATGAACAAAGCGTGTCTTACATTAATGAGGTAGAATCATTGTGTAGGCGAATTGACAAAGATATGTCACAAGGAGAAATAGTACGAAGTATAATGAAAGGCTTAAAACCCAAAATATTGAGATGTATAGGAATATTAGGAAATGAAACATTTGATGAATTTAAAAAAAAACGTTCGCAAATATGAACTCATAGAGTTTATGACAGCAA
>NW_021762093.1:0-1027 GCF_005508785.2 Acyrthosiphon pisum
TACAGGGTGATTGATTAAGCGTAAAACACTCATTATCTCAAAAAGTATTCACTTTTTTCAAATTTTTTTTTTTTCAAAATTTTAGATCTACGCTGTTCTAGAATTATATAATTTTTTTATATTTTTCACCCTCATATTTATTAGAAAAAACACTATCAACTTCTGATTTTCAAATGGTAACCTATACTTTTAATTTCATAAATTAATAAAGCTATTTTTTTTATGAATTATCACGTTTAAATTTTCATTTTTCATTAATCCGTTGATGAGATATAACTCCTCAAAGTTGGGTAGTTTTGGCAGGTGTTTGTGTGTTAATGTGTTATACCTAGTCGGTAGATACCGAAGCAATTTGGATTTTTATGCCCCAGAGTCAAAAATATTACACTTTTCAAATCATTTCAAGTACAGTAAGCTTATAAGTTGTGCCCCTAAATGTATTGTAAAATGCCCATTTAGCAGGGCGTCCACCGTGCGCCCCACTAAAAGTGATTGCGGCACTGCTGCACTTCTCATAATAATACTTATCAATTATAAAGACCAGAAGCTAAAAGTAATAAACTCGATATCGGTCGAACCCAAAGTATAATACCGATAACCATTGTACCTACTCGCTACAATAACTTATTGCCATATTATAAGTGATTGGACCATTACTGTCACATATCCATATACACGTGTAATCCCCACGACCCCGCTACATACCAAGTCCTGTCTGATGAACATCGAAGGAAACAGTGTTGTCTGATTAGGCTGATTTTCGATTACTAATAAATATTATAGATAAGTCTATTAATATCTATGATAATGTGGAGTATCGCTTGCTATGACCGTTTCAAGGTGTAATACACCTGTAAATACACCTTGGACCGTTTATAATCGTGCATCGTACTCCGTGCTGATATCATAGTTACATGATTATATGATATGGATGTATACCAAATACCAGGTTGTTATGGATCACGTTACCAAATACGTTGAATAGATAACTGATAAATATTTTTATTTGATTAAATCATTAAAAAAA
>NW_021762093.1:3139-4140 GCF_005508785.2 Acyrthosiphon pisum
GAAACAAACTTTCAATAACCCCAGACTTAAAATAAAAAGTAAGATTTAAAATGCTGTTAATAATATTCTAACTTGAATTTAATACAAATTACTATTTAATGACAACACCAATCATTGAAAGAATTTAATAGTTTTACTAATTTACTATTAATAATTTTATGTAAAATTTTTTTTTTTTAATACTTAATATTTAGCAAATAATTATTAGTAATTTATATAATATGTATAATTAATCACATACCTACTTACTATTTTTTTTTTTAAATCTTTATTTGATTTACACAATTTACACATGTTTTGTAGGCATATGTATTAAACACAACAATATACATTTATCTTTTAAGTTGTAATGATTGATGTTGTCACCTCATTTAAATTAATTATAAAATATCATGCAAATTACAAAACATTAACACTAGTACAATTTTTAGTTTTCAATAAATATCATTGGTATTGTGCAGTTAGTCCAAATACATTTCTTTCTACTCCTTTGCAATTAACTTGATTACTTACAAAATTTGTTTGTCAATTTAATAATTAAATAATATTACAGTTTAAGTGTATACTTACTTCATTTATTTTGTAGTTATATTTTAATCCAATATGAGAAGCATTATTTTATTTTTCACTGTTACCAAAATATTGGTATTTTTAAATGCAATTGGAAATAGCAGTATGAATATCATATTAACACAGAGGATCTTCCAAATTGTATGTGATAGTAGATTTCACTATGGCTTATTTAAATTCCAATTTGGAATCATAATATATTATGTGTATGAATTCACTTTTTTTTATGAATTAAAAACTGAGATCAAATTATATGTCTAAGAATGTTTGTTGTAAATATAGATAATCTTGGACTATCTATTTGCCAAATAGAAATACCAAAACAAACAAAACTCTTCAATAACTGACAGAAAAATCCAAGTTGTTACTAATATTTATATGTAGTGCTATGCCACTTGATTGTTTAGCTTGGCATTTATTATCCAGCAGGT
>NW_021762095.1:0-465 GCF_005508785.2 Acyrthosiphon pisum
TTTTTTTTTGTTAATTTAAAAGTATTATGTCGATAGTTATGAAAACTCTATGTTATTTAATTTATTTTATTCCCCTTTCTTTTTTTTCTTTTTTCATATATACTATTATCCGAATCCTATGCTATTAGTGATATCGTATTTTAATTGTTTTGATTTCAAACACACTCTATATCTTACGCGCTGATTTTTTATTCAATTAAACGTAGACTATACGGGAGGACAACCCGTATAAAAATAAAGTTGTCACGCCATATAGCCTAATTTAAACGATTTAGTTTATTTCCTATATTGCGATTTTAGTTCCATCTGACTACCAGACACACACTTCGTAACTTTTCTAAGCATCCAAAGTTAACAAAAGGTAGTCTCTCATATTTCTAGCCGGCCTCGAATTGTGCCTGTACTTTTCGTTCCACTTGAATACAAAAATAACAATCTACCCCTGAACTGCATACGTCACGAGCT
>NW_021762096.1:0-1025 GCF_005508785.2 Acyrthosiphon pisum
ATATTAGCATTTTATATATACGATAAAATTTTGAAAATAATTTGACTCTTTTTGACCTGTTTACGGACATTGTAAGTTTTCAATTTTTTTTTCTATATATATCAATAAAGTTTTATCTGTTGGGCCAAAAAGTGTATAAATTTAATACAAAGCTCCTGATATATTGTTACAATATCAGTTGAAAAATATTAAAAATACATAGGCACAATTTTTTTTTATAAGCATTTAAAGATCAAATTTTGACAAAATTTATCAAATCTTAATTTGAAAAATTATTTTGTAGTTAAAAATTTATAAAATGTTCAATTTTTGTATCTAAGAATTAAAAATTTAAAACAATATTCCACGTAAGTAATTAATTCTGTTACCAAAAAATCTAAAAAAATACATTTACACAGTTTATTTTTATAGTCATTTTAAGTACAAATTTGGACGAAATTACATATTAAAAACCTAGGATAACTATTTTAGTTATTTTGTTGTGATTGTATAATATTATTCGTGGGTACTTGAAACTTCTAAAGTATAATATTATATATCTATGATTTTACCACGGTTTTTTGTTGATGTATAACGCGTTATAACTTATAAGTACCTAATAGATATTATGATATGATTAATTTGGAATTTATTATAGGTACCTATTATAGGTCAATTTTTTTTTAATACCATAGATAAGTATATATATGTCTAATACATAGACTGATATACCGTCTCCGCTCAGAATCGTTTTTCTTATACAGTGATATTATATCATTGAATTCAAATTTAATACTGTCCATTATACAGTGACCCACTTCTAACCTACTGTACAGCAGAGCGACATCCACTTACCCACCTTTTTTTTATTTTTTTTTATTTTTAATTTTTTTACTTTTTATTTCTGTGTCTGTGTACACGATAAGTAGTCGAAATAATGCTTCGATTTTCAACTTCAGTATCTTGTTCGATTGGAAAGTGAATATCGTTGGTGCATTGGAGAGGTCAAAATTTAATTTCCCAGTAGTTTCAAAGCGCTGGGAAAA
>NW_021762097.1:0-712 GCF_005508785.2 Acyrthosiphon pisum
AATATTTTAGACATTATAATATCAGGTCTATATAAAATGTAGGTACTTTAAGTATTTTATTAAGATTTTAACTCATGAAGGTTACCTAATCATTTTTAATCACAACAAAAACATCAAAATAAATTTAATTCAAAACTGGTGTCGTGTAAATATTTCCGTTTTACCGCTGTTTTTTGTTGCCAATTTGTTACCTATTATTTGCAATAGTTAAATAGGTATAACTAATATTTATAAATATTTTAACCTTGTTTTGAACTTTTAGTTCTTAGCTATAAAAATTGAACATTATATACTTTCTTAAATACAAAATAATTTTATAATGTTCGCGATTATGATGGATTTCATCAACATTTGAATTTAAAATGCTTATAAAAAAATTTGTGCCTTTAATTTTTATATGTTCATTACTTTTGAACTTCTACTATGAAATGACTTATGGTCTATAGGTAAATTTTCAAGTTTTTTGATTCAGCAATCCTTCCATTATCCTTTTTTGATACATTTTATATTTTTTAATTATTATAATATATACTATTTGTATACCTATATCAAATTTATAATAGATCTATATATTTTGGTTTTTTTTTTTAATATTGAGCAATAAAAAAAATATACCTAATAACCGGTATACATTTGATCCCCAACGATTATTAGTAATAATTGAACATAAATGGATGTATTAAATTGTCTTTATTTTTCATATAATATACTG
>NW_021762098.1:0-853 GCF_005508785.2 Acyrthosiphon pisum
TTAATTGACATAATTGGTATATGTAGGTTTAATTTACATGAGCTAAATTATTTTTCCTTATTACTACCTTTTTATATTATACTTAAATAGTTCAATCGGTAATCTAAAGACACTCTCTACCAAAAAAAAAAAAAACGAGCAAACAAACAAAATTGTTGGCAAACATAGTTCATTGTTTTTATTTTAACATACAATCATCAAAATCAGTATTTTTATATTTATTTGTGACTATAGGTAATCGTAATTAATTATTTCACAGTTACTTTTCATACAATATCATAAATTTGGTTTCATTATTAGGTGGCTAAAATAATAATGGTAAATTACTAAATGGTATTCAATTGATGACATTAATGTCTTAGGTATGTATATGAAGTTTAAAAAAAACTTGTGTAATGAAAAAAGTGCAATGTTTTGTGGTGCTCTTCTCGTAGTGGGATAAACATTAAATTTGAACAATATAGTTTCCCTATGGTAGGTATCGCATGCAAAGTATGAATTTAAGAGCTGAAATTCATAACCCTTCATATTTTTTAGTCTAGGATATTTACTTTTTATTTCATACTTTTCCAATCATAAATTCCTATCATACGTTTCTTACAATAGCATTAATTTGGATTCTTTATTAGGTGGCTGAGGTAATACCTAATGGTATTTGATTCTTGTTATAATAATATTGGTAGTAATTAACTCAGATTCAAAGTATGCCTAAGTACAAACGTATATTATGATTTGAAAATGTAATACAAGATTCTTCATAAGTTTGAGTACCTTCATCGAAAAAAAAAAAATGACTACAGCAAATCAAATTGATTTTTATCAGCGTTTTAAATTCATATTTTTAAAACATTTG
>NW_021762099.1:0-709 GCF_005508785.2 Acyrthosiphon pisum
TAATTTCTATACCAAGTAAAATTATGAAATAAGAGAACATTTGAATTAAGTATTGAAGTAATGTAACTTATTGTCACACTATCACTACAATATTATTATGAAAATAATTTATTCAGGAGGAAAATTGAAAAATACTAAATGTACAATAATGTAATGACTTTTGTTTCATCACACAACAAACTCAAACTGCTAAGGTAATAAGTATTACTGCACAAGTGAAAGGGTTGAAGTCAGTTTTGACCTAACGTATTAGTTATTGAGTAATTAAATTTCAAAAGAGTGTCCAATATGTATAATGTAGTAAAGCTATGATTCTATAAGATGGGGTGTAATTTAACTCTTCATTGGTAGCAGTTAGGCTCGTAATTGTGACATCTGTTCTAATATTATGCGTGCGTGCATGCGTGTGTGTGTGTGTGTGTGTGAGGTGTACAACAGGCGAAAAGGAAGTAATTAATTCCTAATGTATAATAAATATTGTAAGTGTTAAATATTTATTGACTAACCCGCTGGTATGAATTGCGTCCTCCGTTGCTGGTCGATTGGATTGGTGTCGTAGATGACCAGATTTTATGTGTCTAACTATAATATTACCTACTATAAATATTACTAGAAATATATATATTTACTATTGGTTAATACTTATTATATATTTGAAATACCTAAGGTATTATACATTTATTTGTTGTTAATACTTGGAGTATGAATA
>NW_021762100.1:0-748 GCF_005508785.2 Acyrthosiphon pisum
TGGCTGGTAGTGAATAATAATAGATGATAAAACACTTAAGACTGAAAATGACAGATAATATTTTGGAAGACATCTAACCTAACCTATGGGCTATAGGTTTTTTGAAATGTTATTTTAATACACTAGTAACACTTTACAATCAGATAAAGTTGCGGTCAATTGAAAAATAAAATCGACGAGATTAGAAATGATTTAGTGAGGTATAGAGCAACAGAACATTACGATAAAAAATATATGTTATATGCCCTAAAAATGTTTTGATTTCTAATTTGTATCTGTGTTTTCTACATTTTTTAATGGATTGTCTATAATAATTTTGTAATCAAGAATCATTGAATTATTGTCAATGAAAACTTACGAGCTAATATCCTATTGGCATAAAGACATTTAAATATATTCTATACTTACTTTGGCATACAATTTTTTTTAAGATCTTTAAAATTGCCAATATTAAACTCCTTAAAAATCTTTTCAAAAATGTACTGAACATCAAATAAAAAAAAAAAAGGTGGGTAAGTGGATGTCGCTCTGCTGTACAGTAGGTTAGAAGTGGGTCACTGTATAATGGACAGTATTAAATTTGAATTCAATGATATAATATCACTGTATAAGAAAAACGATTCTGAGCGGAGACGGTATATCAGTCTATGTATTAGACATATATATACTTATCTATGGTATTAAAAAAAAATTTGACCTATAATAGGTACCTATAATAAATTCTAAATTAATCATATCATAATATCTA
>NW_021762101.1:0-928 GCF_005508785.2 Acyrthosiphon pisum
CAGGTAGCTCCTGTTAATCTTACAGTTCCGTAATTTTCATAATACATCATCGTTGGGTTTTTTAATTCTTCCACCTTATAAGGAAGTTGACTTTGAATGGCTGTTATTAAATAAAACCTAAAATAATATATACATATATTAGCTTCCAAATTTATGAAAATTAGCTCTAACATGCTGTTTTATCGTATTACTTCGTATTTATTCATTTAATTATCTCTATTCATTAAGTGTATTACCTTGCGAGTACTAGTATTGTTCCCGCCCTGTGTTTGAAATTTACCAGTTGATATACGGTTTTGTTAACAGCGAGTTCCGTTGGTTGCTTGTTCGATTAGAATATGGTCGCAACACTCACTGTATACTCACTGGCAACAACCAACATCAACGAGGTATTTCTCCACACATAATTAACCTATATATTTTTTTTTTTTTCATTTTTTTTTTCATTTTAATCACTATCACTATCAATATCCGAAAATCTAATATGTCTATAAGTTCTATTAACTATTTCTAATTCATCCCTATCGGTAAGTATATTATTCGGTACTATATCATCTAAACTAATTTCCCTTAAACTAAAATCATTTATATTTCTCAGTCTCAGTGTTCCCCATGTAAAATTGCAATGTCCAAATTGGCACAAAACAATAGATTTTTATTCCTATAATTAAAATATTTGGTTACTTAAATCGTAATTATTCCTATCACTTATTTTTACACATATGCTTTTATTTTTATTTATTTATTTGTTTATTTATTTATTCATTTATTTATTTATTTATTTCAAAGTCTCGTGAGTGCTATTTCATCTTGATTACGTAACGCGTGTCTTCCCGTGAATTCTAATGTTCTTACCAAATATTGGTATCTTTTCTTTCCGTACTAATCTATAGTATTTTACTATACTCATCATAATTAGTAACATTAT
>NW_021762102.1:0-1004 GCF_005508785.2 Acyrthosiphon pisum
ACTAATGTCCAAAATAATTTTTATTAAAATTTGGAGTGAATTTAAATTGTTTTGTTAAAGATAAATCTAATGAATACCTAGGTAGTAATTTTACATTTTTTAATATAAAAATATTTTTCATCCTATTTATGGTTTTCACTAGTAATGTTTAATCTTTTTGACTCGCGATCCACTGTTTTTGTAACAATATTTTCACAACTCGTGTCACCTTTGTATAGGCCATAAAAGAAAAAAGACTAAGCTGCTAGTTTTGCGTAATTTCCCGTGCATAAAGTGCCCAAAACATTTCCAAAAAAGTTTCATTAAACATTTGTTGAAGTTTGGAATCACAAGTAAGCTCAATTTATTGATTTTAGTAGACATTTTAACTATCATTACCTATATCTACTGTAAAATATGGTTCTTCAATTCATTCATAACTTATTCGAATCCATAATTTATAATTTTATAATAGGCTTATTTTTTTTAAAACAAAAAACACTTGTCATGACCCATTTTTATAGATTACGCGACCCAAGATTTGGTAGAGACACCGGTTGAATACCACTGGCTTAGATTTCCTAATACCTTGCTAATTTTTTTATTATTGTTTCTTTGTATTTATGCCTAGTTTAGTAGTTCGCAGATATTATGTTCCTACAATAAACTATTGTACTACAAAATATCTACAAAAAAAAATAAGTTATGACAACAACTTAGATACATTCCTAATTTTAATAAAAATTGATTTGGTCATTTGTTTGTAAATATCTGCGAACTAGTGTTCCTATTCGCGTCTATAGCACAAATAATTATTAAGATATTATCACTGATAATTATAAATCTTTTATTTTCTTACCGAAAAATGTAGTACTTATTATTTCTATCAATAAAAATTTCGAAAAATAAAATATAAATCTATATTCACTTACATGTTACATAGGCACATATAGTTAAATATGTTATATTTGGAAATTTGGAGTAGAAAATTCTGTAACTAAGATGAAATGTTGTATTGAAAAACT
>NW_021762103.1:0-1350 GCF_005508785.2 Acyrthosiphon pisum
CTTAAAATTAGATTATTTTGATATTTTTACATCGAATTTTGATATTTTTACATCAATTTTTGAGTACTTTTTTGTATACAATTTGTATACAATTACATCAATATTTCACATATTTTATATAAAATTACATACATTTTTAATTCACATAAATTACATTCATTTTACAATTCTACAGATTTCAATTACAATTATACATTTTATACATTTTCAATTACAATTATACATTTTCAATTACAGTTATACATCAATTACACACATTTTTCAATACATATATATTTTCCGCCAATCATAAATAAATCGCAAACAAATAACAACCAAAGTATTTTCATTTTCTACAACATAAACATAAGATAGATAAGATATCCCTCTGCCTATATATAAATATAGTAGTTTATTATCATATATTAGAGACCTTTTTTCAAAAAAGTCTGTCATTTCATTTTTCACTTTAGAACAGTGGTAATATTTCGTAATATTAAATTTGTGACGTCAAATAGTACATTCTAGAAGATTTTTTTCTCTAGATTTGTACCCCTGTTTCTATTTTTTAGGATTGAGTATACCTTATTTTTCTATACTATGGCGCAAATTGCACAACATTACGTAATTATTGTGTAATATTACATCATGTTTTTTGAGGCTATAAATATACCCCACAAATGAATTTTGAGTCATTCGTTGGTGTACAGTAGCCGTTTTTAGTCGTCTAAATTGCTCTATAAGTCCACAGATATATATGTATCTACATATAGAACAATTTTTCCAACAAAAATCACTAAGGTATCATTTGTTTACAATTTAAATATTTACAAATAAAAATACTGAATTGAGATGTTGAATTGAAATTCCAAGTTTGTAGATGTTGAATTGAAATTCCAGTTTTTATGTATATTGGATTGAGATGTTGTATATATTGAATTGAGATGTTGAAATCCCAGTTTTTGCAGATGTTGAATTGAAACTCTGATTTTTGTAGATGTTGATTTATAATGATAACTTTTGGCAGATGTTGGTTTGAAATAGTAATTTTTTATAGATCTAGTTAGCAAACTTAAACTCAAAAACATAATTAGTAGCATGATTAAAAATTGTAACTAAAAAAATTTTGTACATAAATAAATATAAAAATGAATCGAAATAATAAAATTATCCGTATCTATGAGTTGATAAATAACGATGAGGTATTATTACAGTCTTTGAAAACAGGAGATGTATATTTATGTACAAAATGTCAAAATTTCAAGAGTGTTAATGAATTTAGTAAAAACCAAAAATGGTGTAAAAGTTGTATGAAAACCAAAGTTAGCACTGAGTTGATAGCATGTGAATGTGGTCAAGTAATGCATTTAA
>NW_021762105.1:0-1450 GCF_005508785.2 Acyrthosiphon pisum
CGGGGTCGCACTGCGATGATCGGACGGGCGACGGACACAAAGAATAAGCCGTGGTGTCGGCACAGACGGCCGGAACTCGAAACGCGTAAACGGTTGTACACGACGAGTTAGTGAGCAGCGAGGCTCGAATGCACGGAACAAAAAATGACGGTATTGACGGTGACGGCGCACCGGGTCGCGTTAGTTAAACATGTGGTTTACAAACAAAAATGCCAAGACGGCGGAAACACAACTTGTTGCCTAGACGGCTCAAAAACGACGACTTTTCATAGCAGCGGGTGCGGATAGCTGGAGGCACGACTGTGTCGAGACCGTCCCCACTCTGGAGGTACAAAGTTCGCTCGCACACTTTTCGGCGGCTGGGCGGCAGGGTGACAACATTGCGACCTAGTCGTATCGCATACAACCGCGCGGAAATACGAACCGCCGATTGTGTACCCAACATTTCCTCCCCGCGTTGAAAGACCAGGGCGTCTTTCAAGAGATCATCAAACATGAAGATGGACGTTGAAGTTCAGATCGTACACATTACAAAGAATACGGTGCAAAAATACATGATAACATAGAAAATAAATAATAATTAAAAAAAAGGTGGGTTAGTGGATTTCGCTCTGCTGTACAGTAGGTTACAAGTGGGTCACTGTATAATGGATGGTATTAAATTTGAATTCAATGATATAATATCATTGTATAAGAAAAACGATTCTGAGCGGAGACGGTATGTTAGTCTAGGTATAAGACATAATATTATATTAGGTACCTATAATAAATTCCAAATTAATCATATCATAATATTTATTAGGTACTTATAACGCGTTATACATCAACAAAAAACCGTAGTACTATCATAGATATATAATAGTATACTTTAGAAGTTTCAAGTACCCACGAATAATATTATACAATCACAACAAAATAACTAAAATAGTTATCCTAGGTTTTTAATATGTAATTTCGTCCAAATTTGTACTTAAAATGACTATAAAAATAAACTGCGTAAATGTATTTTTTAGATTTTTTGGTAACAGAATTAATTACTTACGTGGAATCTTGTTTTAAATTTTCAATTCTTAGATACAAAAATTGAACATTTTATAAATTTTTAACTACAAAATAATTTTTCAAATTAAAATTTGATAAATTTTGTCAAAATTTGATCTTTAAATGCTTATAAAAAAAAATTGTGCCTATGTATTTTTAATATTTTTCAACTGATATTGTAACAATATATCAGGAGCTTTGTATTAAATTTATACACTTTTTGGCCCCACAGATAGAACTTTATTGATATTTATAGAAAAAAAAAACTAAAAAAATTGAAAACTTACAATGTCCGTAAACAGCTCAAAAAGAGTCAAATTATTTTCAAAATTTTATCGTATATATAAAATGCTAATATAAACATTCAGTGAAATTTTCAAGTTTCTACAGTCACACGTTTTTTAATTAC
>NW_021762105.1:1632-5782 GCF_005508785.2 Acyrthosiphon pisum
GATATTCACTTTCCCATCGAACGAGATACTGAAGTCGAAAATCGAAAGCATTATTTCGACTACTTATCGTGTACACAGACACAAAAATAAAAAAAAAAATAAAAAAAAAAAACACACATCATTGTAAAATCAATACATTCATCGTTTCACTCAGAATCTAAAATATTTACATAGTACCTGACACTCATCAATAGACAAATAAATAAATAACATGAACGAGAATGTGACTGTTGCACACACAAAAAAAAAAAAAAAATAAAGAATAATAAACAATGAGGACCTTGGGAGATGAGGACAAGATCAGGGCTCGACTGGTAAACGCACAAGCTTGACTACCGGACGTTTGTAGACACCGTCCTGAGTGCGCACGGACACGACGCGAACAACATCGTCCGATCCCGGGTGGACCTCTGTGACACGACCGAGACGCCACTCAGTTGGTGGTCGAGAAGGGGCCTCAACGATGACCATGTCACCGATCGTCAAATTCGGAGATGACTTGAACCATTTGTGCCGTCCTTGGAGTGTAGATAAGTATTCACGTGACCACCGTTTCCAGTAGGATTGATGACACTGTCGGATGAGTTGCCAACGATTCAGCCGGTTGATTTAGACGTCGGTGAGGTCAGGTTCGGGCACGGCTTGAAGCGGCTGTCCAATCAGAAAGTGTCCGGGCGTTAGCGCACTCAAATCGTGCGGATCCGAAGATGTCGACGTGATTGGTCTCGAGTTTAAAATACCCTCGATGCGGGTGGTCAAGGTGAGGAACTCCTCATATGTCAACACTTGTTGACCGATGACGTGCTTGAGATGAAACTTGACGCTTTTGATGCCAGCCTCCCAAATTCCACCGAAATGTGGGGCGGCGGGCGGATTGAAGTGCCACGCACAGGTCAGATGTGATGAAAAACGATCTTGAACTTTGGCATCACGGAACAACGTTTTCAGCTGGCGCGCGGCGCCGACGTAATGTGTCCCACAGTCCGAATAAATGTTGGACGGGATTCCACGACGGGCGACGAAACGGTCTAAGGCCGCAAGGAAGGCCTCCGTGCTCAAATCCGACACGATTTCGAGGTGGACTGCCTTAACAGACATACAGATGAATAATGCTAAATAGACCTTAACTGATTGCGCATTCCGACGGCGATGTTCTTTCACGAGGAACGGGCCTCCGTAGTCCATCCCGACGTGCGAAAAAGGTCGATGCGGTTGGACCCGGTAGGACGGTAAATCTGCCATCATCGGCTGAGGGCGAACAGCCTTGTGACGGGTGCACGGAACGCACGAAAATATGACACGTCGAACCGCAGCGCGACCCGACAAAATTCAAAATTGTTGGCTTAACATTGACAGTACTAATTTTGAGCCGCCGTGCAGAAATGACAGGTGGTAGTGGCGAATAATCAGCTCGGTGAGGTGTGAGGATCGCGGCAGCAAAATCGGGTGCTTCGCGTCCTGACTGGCACTAGCGAAGCGAAGACGGCCTCCGACTCGTATGATACCCTTCTTGTCGACGTAAGGTGCTAGTTGTGCCAGGGACGGCGGCGAAATCATGGATTCATTTTTTAACATTTTTCTCAAGTCTGAAAAATAAACTTGTTGTGTGTGTTGCACGGCGATCGATAGTGATCTTTCCCGTTCGGTAAACGTGATTGGACCGACGCGGACAGGTTGTCGACGTAGACGGTGACACAGGTAGCGCAATATGTATGACAATACGCGCAGCATTTTACCGAGCGACGAAAATCGGTCAATAAATTCGAGTGAAGGCGGATGAACATTGACGGCCAACGTCGTGATGAAATTCGGCCGGGTCTCCGGCAGCTGGTCTGGTGTGAGCGGAATAAATCTCGATTGAGGCCACTGGTCTTCGGGAAGTCGTAGGAAGTCAGGACCGTTCCAATAGATGGACGAGGACAACATTGATTTCGGCAAAAGTCCACGAGAAGCTGGATCCGCGGGGTTGTCGTTGGTCGAGACGTAACTCCACATACAACCAGGTAGCAATTGACTTATTTTTGCAAATCGATTTGTTACAAAAATCTTGAAATGTTTTTGGTCCGACGTCAACCATGACAAGACGACCGATGAGTCTGACCACGCTCGCAAACGAGATACGGGAACTTTGCTGGACAGAACAGAATGCACATAGTGAAGGGTACGGGCCAATAACAAAGCGCCGCACAGTTCTAGGCGTGGTATCGATAGCGACTCGTCGGCGGTCGAGCTCTTCAAAGGCGCAACCTTAGTTTTACAGGTGATGAATTTTACAGAAATATTGCCGGTGGCATCGACGAGACGAAGGTAAATGGTAGCCGCATATCCTTTGACCGACGCGTCTGCGAAGCCTAGCAGCTGGATGTCCTGTTGACAAGTGGCTTCGATGTGACGTGGTAGACTTAAATCGAACACAAGTGGTAATTCTGTGCAGAACTGTTGCCACATGGATTGCAACTCGTCAGGCATCGGATCGTCCCACCCGAGTTTCTTGCTCCACAAAAGCTGCATAAAACACTTTGCCCACAGTAGCATTGGTCCCAGGGCGCCGATGGGGTCGAATAGGCGGGCAATGACGGACAACACTTCTCGTTTCGTAGACGAAGTCTGTTGAAGGCTGGTATGATAAACAAATTTGTCGGTGTTCGTGTCCCAGTGCAGGCCGAGAACTTTCACGGCGTGTTCTTCTTGAGGGTCGAATGATATGGCTTGTACTCGGTCCCCGGAAGGAACAGACTCGAGTACGGCGGTGCTGTTGCTGGTCCACTTGCTCAACTCGCAGGCACAGCTGCGCAGTAGACCGACGATGTCCCCTTTTCGACGTAACAATAGCTCTTCAGTGTCGGCGCCGATGACGATATCATCGACGTAGGCGGTTCTGGTGAGAACGTCTTTGGCTAACGGAAACCGATTACCGTCTTGGCTATCCAGCTCGTGTAGACAACGTATGGCTAGATACGGCGCACAGTTGAGGCCGTACGTGATGGTACACAATTGAAATTCAACGACGTCGTCGCTAGGCGCGTCACGCCAAAAAATATGTTGAAATGCCCTGTCTTCTGGACGAATTAACATTTGTCGGTACATTTTGACAATGTCAGCGGACAAAATATATCGATGCATACGGCAGCGAAGTAGAATATCGCGTAGATCGACTTATAGCTTCGGTCCGGTGCACAATATATCGTTCAAAGAGCGACCGGATGACGAAGCGGATGATGCGTCGAACACGACACGTATTTTGGACACG
The DNA here is from genome assembly GCF_005508785.2 of Acyrthosiphon pisum. Lineage (NCBI taxonomy): Eukaryota > Metazoa > Arthropoda > Insecta > Hemiptera > Aphididae > Acyrthosiphon > Acyrthosiphon pisum. The sequence continues at coordinate 4,883 of NW_021762105.1, forward strand.
TCACCGTCGGCTTTGAATACGGCGTGATGCGGAATGAAATAGATGCCCGGTGACGGGGCTGGCACCATGTGTCCCAGCGAACGATAGGTGGACATGAACTGACGATACGCAGCATACAGCACGGGATCCTTGGCTAATCGCTTTTCTAGATTATAGAATATTTTCAGCGCTATGAAACGCGAATCACCGAGACCGTGACGCGATGTACCATGCTGTTGAGTTGGGCCGGTGAACAAATGGCGAAATGGTAGGGCGACACAAAATCGACCTGTCGTATCACGCGAGGTAGACTTTGTAAAATATTCTTCACACCACTGGTCTTCCGTGGTAGGTGACGACGGTGCGGCGGGTTCTTCGATCAACCAGAATTTTTTAATTAAATCTTCGATTGAGGGCGGAGCGATTGCGGTGGTCAGCGTGACTGGAGGTGACTTGTTCGGAGTAGAAAATGAGCCGAAAATTATCCAGCCAAGCTGAGTGTCAAGGGCCGATGGTAAACCTGAATGATGTTCCACATCCGCGTGTGGGCGGATCAGACTTGGTAGGATATCCGCACCGAATAGAACGTCGATGCGAGACGGAATGTCGAATTTGTCATCGGCGAATCGAAGGTGTTGATATTGTTGACGCACGGTCGCTGGTAACCGAGTAGCTGGCATGGCAGTGGTAATTTGTTTTAGAACAACTAAGTCAACAGACGGGAATAAATAATCTGGTTTAACGTGTGACGAAAACTGACAGCTGGTTATACCTTGAACGTGGGACACAGGACTTTGTGCGAATGTCAGACTTGTAACGACGTTTCGAAAGTCCAAGCCGCACTGCACAATCACTAGTCATGACGGAAATCTGCGAGCCACTATCGAGCAGTACGCGTACGCAGTGTACTTGTTCCCACGC
>NW_021762105.1:5832-16456 GCF_005508785.2 Acyrthosiphon pisum
TTAACGATAACAGTTTCCCAAAAATGTACAAAAATACACCCACCCCATATTTTTGGGAGTGCAGTGCACCTCTTGTAATTACGTCCAAGCCGCCTCTGTTCCGCGCCATGGAATTGATGATAACAATTATCGGTACATAATATTTCGACTACTTCACTTTTACGAATTAGATGTTATATATAATAAGAATGAGTTACTGCCTTCTTCGTTGGAAGCCCAGGAAACAGTTACAAATTTTGTATCACGCCCCAAAGGAAAAATGAAATAATTTTAAATTTTGTAGGTAGCGGACCACCTCACGATGTCTCGCAGACCACCGATGGTCCGCGGACCATAGGTTGGGAACCACTGCCGTAGAGCGTATATTTGTGTGCAAAATGACATTGGCCCAGACCCTTAAGTTTGAACTTAGACATTGTATACTGTTCACCCATAAATTAATATATTCTCATACAAAGATTTTCTTATTTTGTTGTTGTTCAAAATAATTTGACTCAATTTGAGTTATTTATAGACATAAGAAATATTTCAATTTTTTTAGTTTTTATTCTATAATATACTACTACTAGTCGTAAGCGCTACAGGCCATAGTAACCCTTGGCTTACGACACTTCCCTATCTTTGACAATACTTCTCCAATTCCTTATACCCATCTGTTGTAGGTCTTTCTTTACTTCGTCTATCCATCTACTCCTTGGTCGTCCTTGTCTTCTGGTTCCTTCAATTCTTGCCAAAATTACGCGTTTGGGTCTTTTTTCCTCATCCATTCTTTCCATATTCTATAATATATATCAATAAAATGTATTTGATTGGTTAAAAACCTTGGACATTTAATACAAGGTTCCTTATAAATTGTTATAGTAGCACTTGATAAATACTAAAGATCTATAATATGCATGGTTTTTATTTTTAAGTATTCAATGTTCAATATTGGACAACATACCTATATCAAAATATCGAAAATGTACAAATTAATTTTTAGTTAAAAAATTTTAAATTTGTATAGCTTAGAATTAAAAATTTAGGAATTATCATAAATAGTTCATATTGTAAAAAAAATCTAAAAAATACATAAACATGGTTATTTTTCACATACATTTCAAGTTAAAATTTGGTCTAATTTACATATTATTAAAACCATGAAGAACGATTTTAATTATATTGATGCAATTTTAAATATTATTTGTGGATACTTGAGATTTTTACAGTGCATTATTATACTGCATAGATACAGTAAAGTTTATACACACAATGACATTTTAAATTGCATTTTATTGCAAAAAATTAACTTAATTTATCGTATTACTAAATACTAATGCCTAATAGTAAATATAATTTAAAATAAATATTACTATAATCACAATATTATTATATCATATAACTTACTTGGTAATATTATAGACTCACATTTATTATAAACATCTTTTTGATACCAGTTATTGTAAATGTGTCTATTATATAAGAATCAAATTGTATAGCTTAAATGAAAAACAATAAGTTCGTAAGAGGGACGGAGTGGCCGAGCGGACTAAGGCATCGGTTGCAATAAGCACCGTCACCAGTTCATACCTCGGTCATGGGCGGCACTTCTTTCCGGGAAGACATATTTTTGGAGAGAGAGGCCGCAATCCCCTGACCAGGCATGGCAGATACCTACGGGTGCCCAAATCAAAAATGCTGCCAAATCAGTAACAATAAAATTAATCTATTTTTTTTCTAGTGGAATTAGGTATGTATTTTTTATGTATTTTAACTAATATTAATACCTAGTTTTATAATTTTATTTCGTGAAATTTCTAATTTGTATTAACAAAATTCATGAGCTTGAAACCAAAAGGGGCTAAATATTTTTTTTTTATAAAATATTGTAATATAACGGTACACACATATACTAAAATAGTCCTTCACAAAGCTATCAAGTACCACTCAGATTAACCCGACAGAACAACTCCATAATATATACACGGAGACTGGTGATTGTGATACACAATAGCAATGCCAAACAACGTCTTTATTGTTCAGTATATTCTCTTGCTTCATCGCGAATTACAAAACTAACCAACTTTAATGACGGTTAAACTTTAAACACAGCTGCATTTGACAAAGAGACCGTTAAATATATATAGGAGTCACAACAATGGCAACGAATTAAGTAAAGAAAGGTGGTTCAATTCTTACCAGTTCAATACTTTTTAATTTTTAATTATTTATCAATCTATTATGTAATTATCTACTAAATTGTGTTTAGTGAATATAGTTTCCCAGCTTGTTGTTTATTAGCATAGATTTATAAAACACTATGGTTAAGCAATGCCAATGCAATCATTTATCGCTCATTTTTGATTGCGAAGCGGTTAATGTATTGATTTTAGAATGATGTGTGTTGTTTTTTTTTGTAAGTGATTACTTCATATGTGGCAGCGGACCTTCTCACGCGTTATTTATTTAAGCGCGTTATCAACCGTTGCTGACGTAAATGTTAATTTATATTTTTTTTATATAATATAGGCTGTAGACTTTCATGATCATAGTCATAGATCATGGATGGGACATACCATGCATTTATGTGTGGTTGAAGATGAGATGAAATTGATGATGTGCGTGTTGTTTTTTTTTTTAAGTGAATACTTCATAGACGATAGCGGACATTCTTAAGGGGGTCCACAACTGTCCATGCCGTGTCGTGTCGTACTTTTATCTGTATAATATGAGATGATGATAGTTAAGTGGAAACAGTAAAAAGCACAGTCTTAACTAATATTCAGCCACCATACTTACGCAGGAAGGAGGCACTGCTTAGAACAACAATCAAAGCTGATAAGGACCCTGTTATACCAAATGCTGAGAAATGCACCTAACCTCAGGGTAAAATCAAAGAAACCCCGTGGAGCACAGCTAAGGAGCTCAAACTTTGAGGGTACAAAAGAATGGCGTGAAAACTGGACATCAACAGATGTAAAAAATAGTTGTCTAATGTCAGATCCAAATAAAGGAGTAGAAGGCATCGGTTTACCACGAGATGTATGGTCCATACTTAATAGAATCCGAACTGATCACGGCTGGTGCGGCTCTATGATGTCCAAATGGGGTCTTAAGGACAGCCCTGTGTGTGACTGCGGCTACGATAATCAAACAATACACCATATTGTGGAAGATTGCCCGAAAAGGGGGTTCAATCGGGGCATTGAGGGAATACATGCGGCAAATAATGAAGCATTAGAATGGATTCGAGAACTAGACATTGGCCATGACTATGGATTTTATCTGTAAACCATGACCATGTAGTTTTACTTTTATTATTTATTTAATTATTTACATTTTTATATTAATATTTATAGTTATTTTATTTTATACTTATGTTTTGATTTATATTCGATTTATATTGTGGCCTTAATTATGTTGATTTGTATAGCAGCCATATGAAATAAACAAATCTGTATAACAAAATGCAATACCAATGATAAGAATATTGTACCTTTAGCAAGTGTATTAGTGCCGATGCGTGAATGGAATAACAGTGGTGACAACCACACTCACGTAAATATTTTTTGCTCTGACTTCAGAGTCAGAAGGTTAGGAACTCCCACGAGGGTTGAAATAAGTTTAACACCTGATTGTTGTAATAACGTGCTTGCGTCAAGATCATTTATTACAAAATATGTAAATAACGTACCCACACACGTTTGCGTTACAATTTTGCGTAGCCAATGAGGATTTTCTTAGAATGGTAAAATAAATGTAGACTCGTAGAAAGTTTAAGTGTTTATTTTAAAATATTAATTCAGCAAAAATACTCTAAGTCCAAAATGACAAATTGTTACACTGGGTGACGTGAAGGTAATCGCATGTGCAATGGGAAATCAAGTCTGAATACAGGCCGTTTCTGTCTAGTTTTTTAAGGCTCCATACTCTCCTCCCCACTGGTCCATCGAATTATCCGCTGTGCATACGGAAATGCATAAAGCCATTATTTATATCCTACACGCCTAGTCAGTCAAGAGTCATATCACCATTCCCATCCATTTCAATATACATGTAATATTAATTATATTTTAGATACTCTGCACTTACTCATAATCTTTGTGCCGTATATGTATATAATATGTCATAATAATATATTTTAGTACCCATATTCTGCCATTATATATGTTACGCCGAATTTGTGAAATTGCCGATTACATGAAATCGGCAGAAAAATTGCCGATTTCATGAAATGAGCAACGCTGTTGCAGAAAACGTGAAATCGGCAATTTTTCTGCCAATTTCATGAAATCCGCAAGACCATTCTTAAAAAAATTATAATATATAATTCAATATAAATTAATGTGTTATATTTATGTTCTTACCACTTTAAACATAATAAAATCTAATTGTAATAATAAATTATGTATACAAAAAATTTAAAAAAAAATAATCGAAAGTTATGAAATTATATTAATTTTAGATTCTGAGTGGAACGATGAATGTATTGATTTTACAATGATGTGTGTTTTTTTATTTTTTTATTTTTTTTTTTATTTATTTTTTTATTTTTTTTGTGTCTGTGTACACGATAAGTAGTTGAAATAATGCTACGATTTTCAACTTCAGTATCTTGTTCGATCAGAAAGTGAATATCGTTGGTGCATTGGGGAGGTCAAAATTTAAATTTCCCAGTAGTTTTCAAAAGCGCCGGGAAAAACAAAAGAAAAATTAAGGAAAAACGGGAATTTTTACGCAAAATCTGTTTTCGAGAAAATCGATTTTGGTTTTTGGTGTAACTTTAAAAAAAAAGACCGTGGATACATGAAATTTTGACTGAATGTTTACATTTCCATTTTCTATACACGATAAAATTTTCAAAATATTTTGACTTATTTTGAGCTCTTTACGGACATTGTCAGTTTTCATTTTTTTTTAGTTTTTTTTCTAAAAATATCAATAAAATTTTATTTGTTGGATAATAGATAAAGCCACGCGGCACACCAGTGGGGACCTAACCATCATAGCGTCTATCATCATAGGTAATAAAGATAATGATGTGGTAAAGCCAATGGGTTCAAATATTGGTTGTTTATATTATATCTATCACTATTCGTAATAATTTATGTTCGTAATAATGTGATACCGAATTCATGAAATCGGCAGAAAAAAATATGCCTATTTCACGTTTTCTGCAACAGCGTTGCTCATTTCATGAAATCGGCAATTTTTCTGCCGATTACATGTAATCGGCAATTTCACAAATTCGGCGTAACATATATATTTATAGCTGAATATGTGGACTTTGTTTCCCGTTAAATGTACCAACTCTATATGACTCAAACTTTGTTCAATTCGCTTTTTAATATTCGGTGTATGGTGTTTTATATTATTCTTAACTTTTCCCTTGCCCGGAATAAAAATTCTGAAATCTCAAAATAATATATAACTGGTTGCCATGGTAATAAGGACACAGCAGTATATCATCAGGTAGGCAATCTACCTGTGGTAGATCACGGACCCCTAGTTTGTACGTAAGTGTATGATTTAACTCTAAAGTTCCAAAGTTATATCAAGTTTGTCGTATTCTACATTTCTACCTATAGTGGATTAATATAATCAATAGTTGATCCCCTGCACTTCGTTTCCCGGCAACCAATAATTGTTATAATAATAGCTTCAAAAGCCATGGCAACCATTTATAAACAAAAATTTCCGTCGGAAATCTCAAAATTACTGTTTGAGCACCTCCCGGGGTTGTTCCTCTCCCTTTTTAAATTATCCTATCATCTTTATATATACAAAACATTCCATAGGAAATTTCAAAATAATATATAATTAATTGCCATTATAATATGGACACACACACCCACGGAAATCTCAAAATAATATATATCTGGTTGCCATGGTAATATGGACACACACACAGATGGAAATCTCCAAATAATAAATAATTGGTTGCCATGGTAATATGGAGACACACACAGATGGAAATCTCAAAATAATATATAACTGGTTGCCATGGTAATAAGGACACACACACCGAAGGAATTTTCAAAATAATATATAATTGGTTGCCATGGTAATATGGAGGCACGCACGGACGGAAATCTCAAAATAATATATGAATGGTTACCATCGTAATATGGACACATACACACACCTACAATCCACATATATTCATTTTTATATTTATAGACTGATAAAAAATAATAATACAAATCAACAAAGGCCATGTCGCCCGTTTTTCACTTAAAAGGCCATAACTCAGGAACCACTTATCGCACAGCGTACAAACTTCACAGAAACCATCTACATATCAATCTTAATATGCCCTGACATTTTTATCGAAATCGGATCTTCAGTTATAAAATGTATTCAAAATGTACAATAATTTTTATATATATAGATATATATTATGTAATTATATTAATTATATACTTTTATATTTAAAGTTAAAAATGTAATATCGTACTGCGCCTTGTAGTAACCGTCGCTGTCAACAGATTGGTTACTCCATACTTCTTTAACGACGCAGGCACGTACACGTCGTTGAACTGGATCGGAGGATGGTCGAGGTTTGATGAAATGAATTATCGAACACTAATGTAGATAAATATAAATATATATATGTTTATAAAATAAGAACTAATATAATTAATTTAAATGATTACATTTGTCGACCGAATAAATAATTCGGCCGGAGAATAGTTGTAATTTAATTTAGACTTAATGTGGACGGCGATGCGGCTGTTTCTAATCCGCGACCCACACAAGTATTGAAAGCACTGGTAACTACTTCTGAAGTGTCTGTGAAACAGGGCCCCTATTTATATGGGACATGCCGGGATTTAGGAAAGGATGAATGACGTCATAGAAATGAAATTATGTGTTCTTGATCAGCATAATCTAATGAGGCAGCAGTATCAGTGGCATATTTTTGTGGCGTGATATTGTTCTAGCCACCTAGACTTTGGATTACCGTATTTGTGCATAAACGTCGGTTTACTACAGCCTGTTGGAATGTGAGCGCATGGCTTACCTTCTCCCTTTTCTTGGAAGTGTACCTGTTTGATAATTATCTCGAGTCCTACCCCTTTATTAATCTGTTCAGGTTGACTTGCACTTCCTGTATTAATGCAGTCTTGCTGTTGCGTTTGCTTCCCCATTTCCCATAGAATAGCTTATCTACTAATCTACTACTATTTACTATACTCTTCGACTAACCAATTATGTTATTATTGTTTAATATACGTTGTGTTGAAATATACAATTAATATTAGAAATCAACCTTGACACGTGCGTACAATTTAGTACTTAGTATTTCGATACATGAAAATCGAATTTTGGGTAAGTTGAAAATATTCAAAGTTTTGATGAGTGGTGAAGTTGACAAACATTTCGCGGGGTAACTCCGTATCACTCCACTCCACATATCTAAACTTTAAGCATTTATAACTCTTAAACTACTCGACCCAAATTCAATTTTCATCTATCAAAATACTAAGAAAAATATTCAGCTTAAGAATATAAAATTAAAACCCTATGTTGTCATTCAAAAAAGTAAAAACTAAAAAAATTAAAAGGATTAAAAGAATCACCCGATATAGTGCCTGAATGTTTCACTGACTAACCTTTAAGAAATATATGATAAGGCCATGCCAGTTATTAAACATTTACGAGTTTTCGGTACTGCGTATATACACACATATCAAAACAAAAACGTAAGAGGTGGGATTCAAAGAGTGAAAAAAGAATATTTGTTGGCTATTTGAATAGCACGGAAGGTTATCATGTGTATTATTCGAAAACAAATAAATTTTCACTGTCTAGAAACATTATATTCGAGAACGAATGTAATAAATTTGATAATATGATTGTAGACAAATTAGAAAACACAGATACACCGACTCAGATCAAAAACGATCCAGTCAAGGTCAAATCGATGATGGTCGAGACAACAAGAGTGGCATGGTATTGCGTGATCGGAACACATTAAAAGCACCGATCAGGTACAATGTGTCGTCGTTTATCATCAATTGCGACCAGCCACTATAAATCGTGACGAAGCGATTACTGGCCCACATAAAAACGAATGGTAATGTGCTATGCACGATGAAATAACTTCATCACACAAAAACAACACCTGATAACTAGTTAATTTGCCTCAGGACAAAGTTGCATTACGTAATGCATGGGTATTCAAAACCAAATATAAAACTGCCGGTAATATAGATAAATTTAAAGCCAGATTGGTCATTAAAAGTTGTTCACAGAAATACGGTATAGATTACCATGAAACATTTTCGCCAGTGGTCAGATACGAATCAATAAGGGTGATATTCTCATTAACAGCTATTGAAAAATTAATATTACGACAATTCGACATCAAGACAGCATTTCTGTACGGACAACTACAGGAAGAAATATACATAGTACAACCACCAGGTTACGAAGATGGATCGAATAAAGTATGTAAGCTACAGTGAAGTTTGTATGGCTTAAAACAAAGTCCAAAATGTTGGAATATATGCTTTAAGAACTTTTTGAATGCATTTGGTTTACAATTTACCGAAGCGGGTGAATGTGTATTTAAAGCTGATAATAGTCAAATTATTCTTGCAATATTTGTTGACGATGGTTTAATCATGGCAGATAATGAAGATATAACAGAGAAACTTTTAACGAACTTGGAAAAAGAGTTTGAGGTTAAAAAGGGAAATTTAGAATATTTTCTAGGTATGCAAGTAAACATAATGAAAAATTGAGTCATTATTTGTACATCAGACAAATTATGCATGTAGCATAATAAATAAATTTAATATACTGAACGTCAAGAAACTTTCAATTCCGATAGACAAATCACATACATTTCAAGAAAAAGAAGATACAGAGATATTGAGGGAAGATATTCCTTATAGGTAGGCAGTAGAAAGCTTACTGTTCATATCACAGGTAACAAGACCAGATATACCATTTGTAGTGAACTCTGCTAGTTGTTATTTAGCAAAACCGACTAAATCTCATTGGAACTTGATTAAACGGATTATACAATATGTCAAACGAACATTTAATTATAGCTTGTATTTTATTAATAATACACAATTGTCATTAGAAATATTTAGCGATGCATATTACGCAGGTGACATTCAGACACGACGTTCGACGTCGGGATATCTATTTAGATATGGGTTAAGTATAATTTCATAGACATCGCAAAGACAACATTGCGTGTCATTATCATCGACAGAGGCTGAATATATATCGGCCAGTGAAGCTGTCAAAAGGATCATGTGGATAATAAGCTTATCAACAACAGGTGATAAAAAACCGGTATTATACATTGATAATCAAAGTGCTATACGTTTAGTTAAGAATCTGGAGTTTCATAAGAGGATAAAACACATAGACGTACCATTTAATACGGGAGAAATATGAAGAAAGACAATTTCAAATACAGTAAATTGGGACAGAAGACCAGATTACGGACATCCTAACCAAGCCTTTGTTAAAGGAATGATTGGAGAAACTACGATCAGCCATAGGAATGACTACAATAAATTAAAGAAATTATTAATTGAGGGAGGGTGTTGAAATATACAATTAATATTAGTACCAACCTTGACACGTGTGTACAATTTAGTATCTAGTTATACGAGTATACGACTCACTTTCTATGCGGATGTAACATGGGTAAAACATATATTTTCATATTTATATAATATAGAGGAAATTCTATAGCGGAAAACGTTTTGCAGTACGATCGCCAAATTTTGAAAAGTTGAAATGGTTGAAATTCGTATGCGTTTACTGCTTGGTGTGGTAGGTAAAATAATCGTGGTATATATTTCGATTTCCGAGACATAATATTATATATGTATACCAACTCTTATTTTAAATAAAATGAAAATAGAGAGTTTGGTTAATAAAGAAGTATAAACAAACTCAACCACGGACGTAGAAAATGGTGACTGGAGACGAGTATAGTGACGTAGAGAACACCCTCCTGCCACAAGGCGACACTGTTTTAGTGAATCCAATATAAATTGAAATATTGAGCGATAGATGATTGGTGTTGCCTATCAATAGCGTTCTTTCTTCTATGTCAATAGTAATATAGTAGAACGTTATTGACCATAAACAATAGTGTTATCATACATAATACAGTGTTATGGAACCGGGGTTCCAACACAAATAAATTAACGCACGATTAGATTGTTATTAATTCATTAGGTTTTATTACGGTTAACACTTACTAGTTGTACAAAAATGTTATAAAATGCTCTTCTTAAAACATACGTTAAGTATAATGCTCTGTTCTAATGCGACTGACTAACCTCCTCCATGTGCGTCGGCCTACGACCCCGCCGGACGCCGACTCACCTAGTCAGCGGATTCCTGTCGACGAGCCGTCGACCAACACTGTGCGGTTGACGGCTGCACCTGTAAAGCCGGTGACGGATACGTGCGCGCACGGACGGCGGCCAACACGTTACGCATCGGGCGTGTAGTTACTTATGTCGTACCTGTCGATAACCCTGTAAGAATGGATAGTGGACTGTAAATTTAATGGAGTTGGATAGGAGCTGATTGAAATAAGAAAAACTTAAATACTATGGTGATGGTGCGAGATACCCTAATACAACCTAAAAACAATCGTTTG
>NW_021762105.1:18660-20004 GCF_005508785.2 Acyrthosiphon pisum
GGAGCCTTCTATTAAATTTTCAAGCTTTTTTATCCAACAAATAAAATTTTTATTGATATTTTTAGAAAAAAAACTAAAAAAAAATGAAAACTGACAATGTCCGTAAAGAGCTCAAAATAAGTCAAAATATTTTGAAAATTTTATCGTGTATAGAAGATGCTAAGATAAACAATCAGTCAAAATTTCATGTATCTACGGTAATTTTTTTTAAAGTTACACCAAAAACCAAATTCAATTTTGTGAAAAATCGATTTTGCGTAAAAATTCCCGTTTTTCCTTAATTTTTCTTTTGTTTTTCCCGGCGCTTTTGAAAACCACTGGGAAATTTAAATTTTGACCTCCCCAATGTACCAACGATATTCACTTTCCCATCGAACGAGATACTGAAGTCGAAAATCGAAGCATTATTTCGACTACTTATCGTGTACACAGACACAAAAATAAAAAAAAAAATAAAAAAAAAAACACACATCATTGTAAAATCAATACATTCATCGTTTCACTCAGAATCTAAAATATTTACATAGTACCTGACACTCATCAATAGACAAATAAATAAATAACATGAACGAGAATGTGACTGTTGCACACACAAAAAAAAAAAAAAAATAAAGAATAATAAACAATGAGGACCTTGGGAGATGAGGACAAGATCAGGGCTCGACTGGTAAACGCACAAGCTTGACTACCGGACGTTTGTAGACACCGTCCTGAGTGCGCACGGACACGACGCGAACAACATCGTCCGATCCCGGGTGGACCTCTGTGACACGACCGAGACGCCACTCAGTTGGTGGTCGAGAAGGGGCCTCAACGATGACCATGTCACCGATCGTCAAATTCGGAGATGACTTGAACCATTTGTGCCGTCCTTGGAGTGTAGATAAGTATTCACGTGACCACCGTTTCCAGTAGGATTGATGACACTGTCGGATGAGTTGCCAACGATTCAGCCGGTTGATTTAGACGTCGGTGAGGTCAGGTTCGGGCACGGCTTGAAGCGGCTGTCCAATCAGAAAGTGTCCGGGCGTTAGCGCACTCAAATCGTGCGGATCCGAAGATGTCGACGTGATTGGTCTCGAGTTTAAAATACCCTCGATGCGGGTGGTCAAGGTGAGGAACTCCTCATATGTCAACACTTGTTGACCGATGACGTGCTTGAGATGAAACTTGACGCTTTTGATGCCAGCCTCCCAAATTCCACCGAAATGTGGGGCGGCGGGCGGATTGAAGTGCCACGCACAGGTCAGATGTGATGAAAAACGATCTTGAACTTTGGCATCACGGAACAACGTTTTCAGCTGGCGCGCGGCGCCGACGTAATGTGTCCCACAGTCCGAATAA
>NW_021762105.1:42882-44195 GCF_005508785.2 Acyrthosiphon pisum
AAAAATTAAATTATTTAAAAAGTTAAATGTAATCATACAATTATATAAAATTGTTGGGCTCATAGACATCAGGGACTGTCTGGACTGGTTGAATTATAAACCGTTAACAAAATATATATTAAATTACTTAAATATGTTTGTAAAAGTGTACTTATAAGATCTATTTATTTCCTATTTCCTAACCAAATTAATCACTATTTTTAACATAATGTGATAATTTCCTATATTTTGTATAATATGTAGGTATATATTATGTATATTAAGAAAATATGCCTAAAAATAGCACTATAAACCCTAAATTAGCAAAATAGCAATAAAAACCGTAAATATGCAAAAAATAGCAAAATAAAATTTTGTGTATGACATCAGAGGGTATTTTGTTACTTTACCGGACACCCTTTTTTTTGCAATTTTTTTTTTTTAGACTTATGTAGTTAACTATACTGAGAACGATGGTGAAGTCAGAATTTGGCGGTCGGACTTAGTTTCGAAGTTATAGCTTAATGAAGTTCGCTATTTTACGATTTTTGCACGTTCGCGCGTCACTAGTTCACTGCACCTATTAGGTACGAATATTAATTTTTTTTCGCTCTTACCTGAAAACTCGATAGCAATTAATCTATTATTGTAATAATTGTAGTATAGGCTTAGTGCCTTAGTACATAAGGTTCATTAGTCATGTTGCCATAATATAATATTTATCAATCGGAATATAATATTATGTCAATATGAACGAGAACGACTTATCAGTTAGATATGACTGATATGGGCTGATAATTTTTACCACGGTATTCTGTTTTAAGATATCTTAAACCGTTGTTTTACCTCATTTTATTTGTGTTTCACGCACGGTAAAAGCACAGAATAATGGTACTATTATGATAGTAGTATACTAGTATCTATAACCTATGTTTCACTCAAATTTCAAAAACTCAAGAGTTAAAGTATAATAGTAAAAATTGAACATTTTAGTAATTTTGCTATAAATTTTAGAATATGTTATAAGCCGGTGCGTTGTCATCTTCGCTGTTCAAGTCGTATTTGACGCGGACATGTATATGTCTAATTATTTTTTTTATTAAAGCCAAGGTTTTCGACTACAGCTGCAAACAATAAATACAAATTTGAATGGTAATTGATTTGCTATTTAAGCCACGAGGGGGTTAGGGGCCGAGCCTCTATAAACTTATATTACTGGTCATCGAGTATAGCGACCGGAGCCGGTAAGCGTATGGAGCTTCTATAGAGCGTTGAGCGTATGCGTAAAAACTTAAAATTCGAAACTGCCTGAGCATATTATAGCTTCAAAACGA
>NW_021762106.1:0-1369 GCF_005508785.2 Acyrthosiphon pisum
CTCGATTTCTCATGTAGCGATTTCCTTATTTTGTTGTAATTCAAAAACGAATAACTGCAGATACATGAAAATTTTTTCTGAATGTTTATATTAGCATTTCCTATACACCATACAATTTTGAAAATATTTTGACTCTTTTTGAGCTGTTTACGGACATTTTCAGTTTTAAATTTTTTTAGTTTTTTTTTCTATAAATATCAATAAAGTTTTATCTGTTGGGCCAAAAAGTGTATAAATTTAATACAAAGCTCCTGATACATTGTTACAATATCAGTTGAAAAATATTAAAAATACATAGGCACAATTTTTTTTATAAGCATTTAAAGATCAAATTTTGACAAAATTTATCAAATTTTAATTTGAAAAAATATTTTGTACTTAAAAATTTATAAAATGTTCAATTTTTGTATCTAAGAATTAAAAATTTAAAACAAGATTCCACGTAAGTAATTAATTCTGTTACCAAAAAATCTAAATTATACATTTAAACAGTTTATTTTTATAGTCATTTTAAGTACAAATTTGGACGAAATTACATATTAAAAACCTAGGATAACTACCTATTTTAGTTATTTTGTTGTGATTGTATAATATTATTCGTGGGTACTTGAAACTTCTAAAGTATACTATTATATATCTATGATAGTACCACGGTTTTTTTGTTGATGTATAACGCGTTATAAGTACCTAATAGATATTATGATATGATAAGTTTGGAATTTATTATAGGTACCTATTATAGGTCAATTTTTTTTAAATACTATAGACTATAATATAATATTATGTCTTATACCTAGACTGACATACCGTCTCCGCTCAGAATCGTTTTTCTTATACAATGATATTATATCATTGAATTCAAATTTAATACCATCCATTATACAGTGACCCACTTGTAACCTACTGTACAGCAGAGCGAAATCCACTTACCCACCTTTTTTAAAATAAATGTATTTTTTTTGGTTTATTATTAATACAGAATAATTAAAATCTTTCAGAAAAAATTAAATAATTATGTCTATTATCGTTTATCGTGCTTCATTTTTGTAACCCATATAATATCATAAATTCATAACACAGATATAAGTAAAATTCAAATATGTAAACTGTAAAGTACCTAATTTGTTTATTAAAGTAAAAACAGAATATGTAACACTTACAATTAAACAACTGTCAACTACACTTAAAAATGTAGCATTGATAATTAAAAGAAAACAACTTGTCTAAACTAGAAAAAAAATTAAATAACTAGCCTTTGATTTATCAAAATATACTATAAATTACAATACCTAGTTAATACCTAAATACTAAATACCTATATTTTGTATTAGGTAGGTATATATTAGTTATATTTTTTCGTACAAGTAAA
>NW_021762107.1:0-452 GCF_005508785.2 Acyrthosiphon pisum
TGCACGTCTTACGTTGGTTTTTAAATTCTTAAAACCAGCGTTAAATTTTTTATATTATTGGTGAAGGTGTAATATTTGAATAAAAATAAATAAAACAAGCTTGTTAGGGAAACATATGTAATTTTTGTAAAGGCAGCAGTAGACTGACCTAGGTATTTTTTTTTGTAATAGACAGTAATAGACTGTTCTAGGGTTTTTTTATGGTAGGCAGCGGAGGACTGACCTGGGAATATTTTTTGGTAGGCAGCGGTAGGCTGATCTAAGAGTTTTTATGGTAAATAGACAGCAAGGGACTGATCTAATGATATATAGTGATTATTGAGAATAAATAGTGATAGACAGTGGTATAGGCTGATCTAAAAATTGATGCACGCGCGTAGCAATTGAATAAATATATTGAAATAATTGATGAATAATTTTTGAGTTGAAATAAAAGTGAATAATTGATGAAT
>NW_021762108.1:0-962 GCF_005508785.2 Acyrthosiphon pisum
TGTATATCACGCTGTGATCCACTATCGGATTTAATATATGTTATTAACTTTATCACTATTTTACTTGTTGGCAGATTCTCTGATATATCACGTGAAAACACGCGATTTTTACGACGATGTGGCGAATAATCCGAACTTGCTGAATCGTATGGACACATCTAATCTACCACCTGATCACAGGTGCTACACTTTGGCACGTATGAAACTACCAGGATACTTTAAGGACGAGATTGCAGGCCGTAATATGCATAGGTTTATTGGATTACGTGCTAAATCATACGCGTACGATATCGAGGGTACCGTAAATATCAGGTCCAAGGGAGTCCGGGGACATGTTATTAGAAATCACCTGACTTTCAACGATCACATGCGCTGTTTATTCGCCGACGACGACGACGACGATGACGACGACGACGACGATGGTTCGGACGCGGAAGATTATCGTGATAAGGAGTTCGACGCGTCGACGGGGAGGCTGATAGCTCGAGATTGCGCGCGTATTGTCATTAAGCGCATACATCGAAACGCCGCGATTGCAGTGATTCCACCGACAACACAACACCCGCCGCCTCAACCACCACCACCACCACCACCACCACCACCACCACCACAATCCTACATGCCGTATACGGCGTATAGAGAAAATATATCTATCCGATCGTATAAGCACCAAGTCAGCACGATTAGGACTAGTAAATTAGTCCTAAACAGATTCGACGACAAACGACATATTCTCCCTAATCGTATTGATACTCTCGCACATGGACATTATCGAATTGATTGAATAATCATAAAAAAAAAAAAAATGTTATCATTATCACAATTATTATTATTATTATTATTATTATTATTGTTATCACTATCGTAATTGTTATTATTATTGTTATTATTACTATCACCATTATTATTGTTATTGTATAATCTGTTAAAATGTAAACGGTATTGTGTGTGGCGGGAAAAAA
>NW_021762109.1:0-1287 GCF_005508785.2 Acyrthosiphon pisum
TAATACCTAGTACCTACAAAATAATACAATAAAAAAAGAAGGCCACTTGAAAAAATCGATTCTGAGCGAGGTCTGTCAGTCTAGATCACTAAGTATTTTTTTTTATGATATCATTGACATTAAAATAATTTATTTTATTATTAGTAATGCGGTTGGTGGAATTCATTTTTCGCAGAAAACATTGCATTTGAAGATGACGTTGTGTGAATAAAATATACCTACTATATTTAAAAGTTTCAAGTACTTATACCCACTGAAGTATATTTTTAAATTACAATAAAATAACTAATCGTTAAATCGTTATTCTTCATTTAAATATCTAATTTCCTCCAAATTTTAACTTAGAATGTCTATAAAATAAAATTGCTCATATATATTTATTTATTTTTTAATTCCGATTTCGGAATAGTATAAAATATAAATCATTACATCGTTATGAAAAAAATTACCATTTTTGGGCAATATAGGTAGGTAAATCGTTTTAATTGTTTTGAAACAGTTTACGAATGGGATCATATAGGTACCTACAGGGCCGGACTGGCCCACTGTGCTACTGTGCTACAGCACAGTAGGCCGCGGCTGTGCAGTAGGCCACGGCCCGTGGCCGTGAAAAAAATCTTTACTGAGATTACAGAATAGTGAACAGATAGCACTATGATATAATTAACATGGTATGGAAGCAACTTTAACGAAAATTAGATTTTACTGAGTGTCAATGGAATAAACAATATTTTATCAACTATGTCATGAAATATTGACGTCGCTTGGTCCAGTTCAAATTATATCATATTGTTTAAAATCAATAATATTATATAGATATTTAGATAAAATAAATAATAAGTAATAGCAACGTATTATGATAACAGTAATAACACGTTATCGTTATGTCACATTGTCACATGGGACGTCCACTGACTGTTCACTGTTTCACTGTTCAGATACTCATTGATTTTTTATGTTTATTAAATTTCAAATTTACTAGTACTTATACTTATACACTTATACTCAGTTTACTTTACTGTCTATTAACAAATTATTTTGTTACGCATTTTATTTGTATTTTGTTTTTGTAAATAAATAACTGTGAGTCTGTGAACGATAATCTTTAAATATACAAATAGATAAAATTCAGTATGGAACCTTGTTTAAAAAAAAATGTTACTAAAAAAGTATTCAAGGGTGGAGCAGAAAAAAAAAGGTTAAAAAATTAGTTACAATTAAAAGTTGCTGCAAAATCATGCAAAAAAATATCAAATATGTTTGCACCAAATGAATCAAAACCAGTAA
>NW_021762110.1:0-3410 GCF_005508785.2 Acyrthosiphon pisum
TATAGATTCTTATGAAGTTATGAATAATTAATACCATAATATATAATTATGAATTAATGTATTGATATTGTGTTACTGATCTTGATCTTGACATTCCTTCGACTGTATTTTGGTGTAACTCGATATAACCCATTATGTAACCTGACCTACTGTTTGTTATCTGTGTTGGCTTACTTTACATTAACTAGGTAGGTACCTATTCTTGACTTAATCTGTCAACAAATGCAAATTATGCAAAACAATGATATCTAAAGAATTTACCTATTATTATAAATTAATCTCTTTAAACCTATTACATAGTTTGGTTAAATTTACTAATAGAACCTAAATCATTACCTACATTATTAGATAAGTTTCTATGATTCATTCGTATACAATTAGTATTACATAGGTACATACTATAATTACAGCCATTGAGCTTATTTAACATTGCAAAGCATTTTTTAAATGCTGAAAAGGTATAAATTATTAATCCATAATATGTATGTTAACAATGCCTGTTTGATAACTTATTAAACATTTTTTAAATATTATTTTATATAGAAAATATTTTTGAATTAATCAATATTACCAAACATTAGGTAGGTATGTAGTTTATTTGTTTAAATAGGATTAACTTCAGACATTCTAAATCAAATAATTAATTATATAATTTAAATGATTTATTCTATATAGTTTTGTATAAAAACTAATTCCGTGATTTTGATACATCTAAATAGTTTTATCTTGGTATTATGTTTTTATATTAATTATATGCATGGTTTTTTATGATTTATCTATTTACATTTTAACAAATTATTATAAGTTTAATATGAAAGTGGAATAGTATAGGTAATAGAAGGGATAATAGGTATAGATCAGATCAGAGGTCGGCAATTAACTTATATGACAATCGGAGTTAAAATAATTTGGAAAAAAAATTTCTAGAAAAAACTTAAATATTAGTTAATAGGTAGTTCATGAATTTATTTTTGTTTTAAAAATACAGTTTAAGATGTTCAAAGCAAATTATTTATTATTCAGTTTTTTTTAAATTTGGTCCTCTTAGAGAACAACTAAGAGTTTTCAAGGTTGAGATCAATGATAATCTTGAACGATATGTATTCTTTAAAAACGTAATTTTGGAGAAGATTCACATGTGTCAAAATACATATAAATAGATCAAATATCTCTTGTCCTAAAAACCAGCATTAAAAAAAAATATTTTGGCGGTCCAGTTATCCTCTGTGGGCCGAATTTTACCAACCGGCCGCTTATTGCCGACCCCTGGTATTTATGGTAAAGCTATTAATGGTATGATGCTATTATGTCAGTTAGCAATACTACCTGTTTTATAAAAGTTAAGTCTGGGTTAAGGAAACCAATTAAGGCGCCCAGTTCCAATGTAATTTTGTCCACAAAAACACACACTACAAAATAATGATCCTGTCTGGTAGAAACAACCAAATTTAATAATTTTGTTTTTTTAACTAATAGGTAGATGGTAAAAATCTACAGGCCGCATTGAACTCTGTTTTTCAATATTTTAATTACAAACTTTATGATAATATGTCTTGAAAAATAAGACAATTTTAAACTTTTTTTTTACAAATTATTTTATAACATTATTTTAAATAAAATTAAAAATTAGATAGAGTTCGATGCGGCCAGTAGGAAGTTTCCTTATTTTAGATAAAAATAATAGTTATCCAAATCAAACAATTCTACAAAGCCTGAGAACTTTTCCTATAGTCATTTTTTTTTATATATATAATAAACCATATCATCTCCCCCCTAAATAGATAGTAGACTAGTGGAAATGTATTATAATTAAGGTGACATCTAAAATATTATAAAATATAATTTTCAAATTTTTTAGAATAGCGGAACATTTTAAAACCGGCATTAATAAGTTATATTACTATGTAGCAATGTGTCAAAAGACAGATTGTTAGAAATCATCGAGTTACCAATTTAAATTAATATATTCATAAGAATTTTCATAGTTGTATGGTTTTTTTTTTAAGCCACTTGTAAAACTGTAATTTTGTAATATCTGTTGTGATTTAACATGTATAAAAAAAATAGTACCCATCATATCTATTTGTA
The DNA here is from genome assembly GCF_005508785.2 of Acyrthosiphon pisum. Lineage (NCBI taxonomy): Eukaryota > Metazoa > Arthropoda > Insecta > Hemiptera > Aphididae > Acyrthosiphon > Acyrthosiphon pisum. The sequence goes on from NW_021762110.1 coordinate 2,089, forward strand.
TAAGAAATGAGTAATATGTTTAGTTACTCAACAATAAAATTATATATTTATAATTTCCATTGGATTTTTCAATGTTGTAACAGTTGTTAATCCTACCTAATTAATTTTTTTTCAGATTGTTTGTTTTGTTTTTAAAACACTTCACGTCACTATGAAGGTCAATTTGTACACCTTTATATGTTAAAATTACGTCTTGTATCAACACATTTCCTAAAGCAGCCATAAAAGCATTAAAATGTGCCGTGATTGGGATATGATTATCTAAATCATATATTGGTATAAATTTGAATTTTAAAACTGCGTCAAGCTGTTGAAATTACTGCAGTGGTTTGCAGTAAGTAGTTTGTGGTAACAGTAGTTTGTATAGTTAAACACTAATTTTGGTAACAAAAATTCTTATTTTCAGGGATTTACCCAGAGTTTGAATTGCATGAAAATGAAACTAACTTTGTGTTGTACTGACACACATATGCTTAGTAAGCAGGTAAAATGTTTTCATTGTTCATATTTAATATTATAGCAAATAACATATTTATTGAATTATGTAATTTTTTTGTATGTACTAACAACAATCTGCAACCTTGGGCAATCTTCCATATAGAGACTAACTAATACTTTTGTATGATTAATGGTTTATTTGTTTTTAACAAAAAAAATTTCTAACCTTTTTAATGACAGTATAATTAATTGATTATATTAATTCAGTAATATTATATTTTGGTATAACATACCATTACATTTAATAAGAAAAATTGTATATTTAAATTCAATTTCTGTAATGTATTATTATTTTATTTAAATTATTAGTATATAAATTATTTATTTATTTTAATTAGTCAATATATAGTATTATATTATAATATTTTAAAACTAGACACTCAAATTAACAGTGAAATAAGAAAGAGTATAAAACACAACATTTAGAAGAAAAAAAAATACATAAATTTCTGTTTAGTTTTCAAATTATAATTTAACTAGATAAAAATATAGAAGAGGGGTTTGAGTTATGAATGATCATATTAAAAACTGTGTACATTGGATTATATTCTTAATCTTGAATAGATTGTTATACTTAATCCTAATAAATACTCAAATTAATTTAATACAGGTTGAAACAAAGTTTGAGATGTTATTAGAAGAATATAATTCAGAAAAATTGATTTTGATTGGTATGCCGTTGGAAAAATTGCCATTGAATTGTGACGGGTTACCACTTATTGTAGAAAATATAAATGATTATATAATTGATAAAGGTATTTATGGGTATTGATGTGGATTAATAGTTGTTACTTTTTACTTATTATGGATTTAATTTTAATTTT
>NW_021762111.1:0-1025 GCF_005508785.2 Acyrthosiphon pisum
ATAACGCATTTTAAACACTTCATTCGAGTATTTCTAGTGTTTGAAAAGTATATTTGAATACTTTTACTCAAAAAATTCAGAAGTCGACTGAAAATGAGTTTGCTTCGGTCTGGGTCCGAATATCGACTGTCTTGCGGAGCCCTGCAAAATATAACAATTTAATAATATTATTACTTATCGTTACATTGTTATTACTAGGGCTCGGAAGTTGTAGGAATATTGCATATTTTTCTGTCTGATCACAATTTATAGCAGACCTAGCTAAAAATTTGAAGTATACAATTGCGAGTTGAAAAATTGGAAATTGAAAATGCATATTTTGCATATTTTACCAATTTTAGCTAAAAAAGTGCATATTTCATTGATTTTATATGCATATTATGTATATTTTATATTTTTCTAAAAAAATTGATTTTTTTCTTTCTTAACATGTATATTTCAACTAATATTGAATATAAAAGTGTATACAGGGTGTAACAAACAGTACTGACATATGGAATAACTTTTTTGGTATTCAATATTTTTTTAATTTAATTTTTTTGTTTTATTTGTAGACGCTTGCGCTACATGTCTTATATAAAAAAAAAATTTTTACTTTTTCATTTCTGAAAATAAAAAATATAAAATTTGATAAAAAATGTATTTGAAAAATTCAAAATAGCCAATTTATAAACCCAATTTTTAGAAAAATTTTGATGGTTCAAATATTTATAAAAGTGTTGCCGTTAATTTTCTACAGTTTATTTAGTTTTTGGAAATATGAACAATTTTTTCCTTTATCATATTATTATCATAATAAAATAATCAACAATCATCAGTCATCACTGTTATAGTATATTAATGACTATTATCGATTTATTTTTCTAAGCGTTTTCATATGTTTTCAGTTATCATATTATGTACTAATATTATTCACAACAAATCACAAAATGGCTTATAAAAGACATAAAGTTATAAACATTTTATTATTTTTTTCGTCAGTATAGCAATCAGTATTGTTGAATCATTTGAGTTCTAATAAATTA
>NW_021762112.1:0-823 GCF_005508785.2 Acyrthosiphon pisum
TCGTATAGTCGCATATTTGTCATATACCTATACGAAGAATCTGTGAATATAAACAAACATATACATACCTAGGTGGCATCGTACATCTGTGCGTTTTACTTTTATGCATCGCTAATAATAAAATAATTATCCTCGATCCACGACTTGAAAATAAATTAACCGATAAATAATCAGAATGACATTTTTACTAAAAGTTTCAATCGATTCAAATGGAATAATAAAAATAAATGAATATGTATTTAACATCAATAACAATCAAAATTATACCAATAATAATTAATAAATATATATATGTATAAAAATAATATTTTGTTATTATCAGCAATAAATGATAATAATTAACATAATTATATTATTATTGTATTGACCCCTGCTATTCGAAACGTTTATCATTTCGGCGATTCGTAATAAATTGCATATCACGTACAATCCACTTGTACACTCTCTCGACTGAAATAATTTAAATTTAAGAGGGCGCTACACGGATATTTGTTGTCTCCGTCTTACAAGTGCGTTAGTAAGTAAATATATATTAACAGGTATAATAACGTAATATAGTAAGTATAGCCAATTTACGCTCAGTCGATAACATTTAACTCCGTTCGTTTAAAAATTAAAGTGAATCGACCTATAATGAAATTTAATTGTAAGAACTTTATCCGTGTTTGTATGAGGATTTTTAACGATAGTTCAATATTTTAGTAAGTTTTGCGTATATAGTTTAACGCAAATTAAAAATGCTCATAACTTTCTTATAAACTGAATTATCGTAAAAAAATCCACATACAAACACAGATATAATATTCTTACCATCAGTTGCATA
>NW_021762113.1:0-1495 GCF_005508785.2 Acyrthosiphon pisum
ATAGGTACTAAAGATGCTTTATATCAAACAACTCAATTTATTTATAGAGAATTAGATAACAGTAATAAAGTAATTGCCGTATTCCTGGACTTAACTAAGGCATTTGATACTGTCAATCATAACATTTTATTTCAAATTTTTCCGAACTTCGGTATTAATAATCATAGCTTTAATTGGTCTAAAAGCTACCTAATGAACAGAAAACAAATGGTCAGGAGCAATGACATTACTGGTCAGGTAGGTTCAATTGGATATGGAGTCCCTCAAGGTAGCGTTTTAGGTCCAATTTTATTTTTGTTATATATCAACGCAGTAAGTGATTTAATTATTGATGGTTTGGTGGTCTCTTACGCTGACGATACCTGCTTGCTTTTTATCGATAAAACTTGGACCGGCGTTCATCATAAAGCAACTGTTGGATTAAATAATATATACCGAATCCTATGTGACAGGAATCTGACGCCTAACGAAAATAAATCAATGTTTATGACCCTTTCAATTTACAAAAGTTTCCAAACACTTAATCACATTAAAATACATAGATGTAACGATGGTAAGAGTTGTAGTGACTTAAGTATTTGCTTAACTATTAAAGAAGTTTCAAGTACCTACGCGTACTTAGGTATCATTTTTGATAATAATTTACGCTGGAATCTCCACATTCATAATTTGGTAGGAAAGTTACGTCAGGTAACCTATAAATTCTATAAATTAAAAGATCTGGTACCAAAACACACAATGCGTGTAGTTTATTTTGCGTTGTACCAATCCATACTTCAATATGGTTTATTAATTTGGGGAGGATCGGCTGATTGTTTTTTAAATCAAATACAAATTAATCAGAATAAAATAATTAGAATTTGCTTAAATAAACATTCCTTATCAGGTTCTACCTCGCATAATTATAGAGAGTTTGGTGTCTTACCTGTTAAATTTTTATATAAAAAATTTTATATTCTGTTCACCTTTAAACATTTCAATAAAGGCCTTGACGGTCAAAATATTGTGGACAAAATAGAAAATAGACGGTATAATATACCAATTGATTACCCATACAAATCTTTTGGTCAATCTTTTGTCAACTATTTAGGACCTGTGTTTTTTAACTCTATGCCATGTCAATATAAAAAAAATATTCAGCTGTCTGAAAATAATGCTAAAAAAGTTAGTGTATAATTGGTTGTTCTCTCAAATAATTTAAAATATTTTAAAATCTACTGCTGTATTTAATTTGATTACTATTTGTATATACTGGTTTCCTTTTGTTTGTTTGTTTTTCAATTTGTTATATACTTATATATGTTTATAATTATTATCTAAGACTGTATTACTCTCTATCTCTAACACAAGCTTTTAGCTTAAAAGAGATAGATAATCATGAATAATTTGTATAATCAAATTTTTGTAAGTTATGATGATTTCAAAAAAAAAAAAAAAAGGTTCTGTATTTTAATGTCAATTTATAGTTTTGACTTTTGAAGGTTAAAATTTACTC
>NW_021762114.1:0-843 GCF_005508785.2 Acyrthosiphon pisum
ATAAGACATAATATTATATTATAGTCTATAGTATTTAAAAAAAATTGACCTATCATAAGTACCTATAATATATTCCAAATTAATCATATCATAATATCTATTAGGTACTTATAACGCGTTATACATCAACAAAAAACCGTGGTTCTATCATAGATATATAATAGTATACTTTAGAAGTTTCAAGTACCCACGAATAATATTATACAATCACAACAAAATAACTAAAATAGTTATCCTAGGTTTTTAATTTGTAATTTCGTCCAAATTTATACTTAAAATGACTATAAAAAGAAACTGTGTAAATGTATTTTTTAGATTTTTTGGTAACATAATTAATTACTTACGTGGAATCTTGTTTTAAATTTTCAATTCTTAGATACAAAAATTGAACATTTTATAAATTTTTAACTACAAAATAATTTTTCAAATTAAAATTTGATAAAATTTTGTCAAAATTTGATCTTTAAATGCTTATAAAAAAAAATTGTGCCTATGTATTTTTAATATTTTTCAACTAATATTGTAACAATATATCAGGAGCTTTGTATTAAATTTATACACTTTTTGGCCCAACAGATAAAACTTTATTGATATTTATAGAAAAAAAAACTAAAAAATTTAAAAACTGAAAATGTCCGTAAACAGCTCAAAAAGAGTCAAAATATTTTTCAAATTTGTATGGTGTATAGGAAATGCTAATAAAAACATTCAGCAAAAATTTTCATGTATCTGCAGTTATTCGTTTTGAATTACCACAAATAAGGAAATCGCTACTTGACAATCGAGTGAATATCCATGTTGTAAAATTTGAATTTCAAACATCCTAAAAATTTATTTTGACTT
>NW_021762115.1:0-777 GCF_005508785.2 Acyrthosiphon pisum
AATTTACGTGTGTATTTTCAAAATAAAATTCATACTTATTTCGCCGGTTTCATGGTTTTACGAGTTCTAACATCTCCAATCTCCATCGTTGCTTTGCATTTGACTATATTTGAGATACATGTTGCTCATTTTTTTCAGCATCCCGTTTTATTTATATCATTCACGACATGTCGCTTTCGTCCAATCTTTAAATGGCAAAATGACATGCTCAGGTTTGTATTGTCGCTTAGCCATTTTACAGATGGATGCGTCAGAATTTCAGAAAAATGTTGATACCAATATCTCATTTTCGCCAAAATTGTCGCTCACGCCCTTTTACCTAATACGGCTCAATATTACAAACTATTTTTATACGCTAGATAGTTGCCGTGTTAGGCACCGCGAAAGGCTTATCGCGACCGTCTTATCGCCTAATTAACTTTTTTTTTCGGGGGTGACCAATGACGGATAACAGAGAGTGACGGTTAATCGAGTTTCTACTGTATATTATTGTTACCTCGCACCCGAATAGGTCAAAGCCGCCCGAAATAAATTAATAATTGAATGTGTTATTGATTATCACATAGGTATTTAATTCAATAATTACAAGGTAATGTCGCGCGTATTGTATTGAATGTCCACAAAACTCCCACTTTCACTAATTTACAAACTTCAGTATAAATGTAACTTTGTTTTTAACGAATACCTATCAATTAATTGTACATTTATATATTGTCATTCGTGATACGGACATTTTTCTCTTTTATTTGTGAAATTCCTTATCGATTGTGTGCGTTG
>NW_021762116.1:0-1103 GCF_005508785.2 Acyrthosiphon pisum
GCCGTGCTCCGTTCTTGTGTTAAACGCCGAGTCGTCGCCACCGCCGTTTAAACACATCGTTATATTGTTCCAAACACTGTTGAGTACGCCGAGCCACTGCTGCCGCCGACCAGCCAGTCCATAGTCACATCCGGGAAGCCAGGATATTGTTGTCCATTGTAGCGAGCAGACGCGGGAGGATCACGGAAGAGCCACCAACGAGCCAGTCTACCGCAGCCATTACGTGAGCTTCATGTCTGATTCCCACCCATTATATGTTACCCCGTTAAAATATTTTAAATGTACACTCTTTGAGTTAAAAAAGTCTTATATAAAAGAAAATACTGTGAATTTAACAAACAATATTGTAAAATTTAAAGTTGACGAAAATAAATGAATTATTCAATTATACACACAACACGACTATCGTCTATTTTCGTTACAAGGTATACTTAAATATTATATTATATTAATTTGAAATCTAGATTTAAGAAGTAACCAATTTCGATAATTTTTTTTTTGCTTTATTCAATTGTTTGGCTTCAATATTTTTTGAGTAACTGTATTGACGCATTCTCATCGTTATATACATAACAAACATATCTGTAAGTATTTCACTTTTGTGATAGTTACAATTCCATTTTAAAAAAGAAATATTATTCTGCAGCAAATCATCCTGTGTATCTTCAAATACTGTTGGAGAATCCGCATACTTCTCGAAACACAATTCAAATGATTTTATAATTAAGTAAACGTGATGATTAGGGTGTGTTAAATAACCTCTTGTTTTTATATTTACAAAATCTGCAGCTGGATGTGACACCTGTCCATATTCTGTGCTTAAACAGTTCAAACAGGTTTCACATTTAATGGGTTTTTTTCATTCGTTTTACTATATACCTGATAACAAAGAATAGTAAATAATTGAAAGTTATAAAATAATATGCTCCCCTAACATAATTTAAAATGTTTTCAATCTGCTTAAATTACTATACACAAATATAAACTGTTGTATTCACCCTGTCAAGAAGTACACTATACATTCAAATACTGTGGAATTTGTATTGCAATAATTATGATCTCTAAAAACATCATCAAAATCATACTGCCCATCTTTAACAATA
>NW_021762116.1:3364-4859 GCF_005508785.2 Acyrthosiphon pisum
TATTGGCAATGCACACTTTTATTAGAAAAAATTACTCATTATCGTTCAGAAGTCTTAAACAGTTAATATGCTTCCACCGACCATTGACCTCAATGTATTGGGAACCAAATGAACACTTGATGTCTGTGCGCGCAACCAACGTCCTCTCCATAGCGGATACGGTACGCCCCTACGCTGAGTAGATATCTCTATTAAACTTATAATAAAGAGGTGATAATATAAGGATAATATAAAATAATAACACTGTTTCTTTAATCATTCATGAAGTCTTTGTATTGCAATGTGTATGATAGTGTATAATATGTAGGTATAATAATGTGTAGCAATATGTATAATGATGTATATAATAATAATATGCAAGATGTATAATTGTGTATAATAATAATATGCAATATGTATAATTGTGTATAATAATAATATGCAAGATGTATAATTTTGTATAATAATAATATGCAAGATGTATAATTTTGTATAATAATAATATGCAGCTCGTCAGCTGATTACCTGTGTGCTGGTGTCCGTTAGCGGCTTCAAACCAGAACGCTACCGTCTTGGGATACACAAATTCTCACAATAAAAAATACAATATAATAATAAAATATGTGAAGATCCCAAGAGCGTGCGACTAACGAGCCACCAGCTCAGACGTGCAACAATTCACTAACATATAATTCACCAACAACAAATGAACCACGTGCTTCTATAAGTATGCCGCTGTCAGCCCTGAATGTGGAAAATAATATTAAAAGAGCACAATGTTGTGGCTATGAACAATACTTACAGAAGCAAATCACAACATGAGACAAACGATTGACAAAATGACGATGAAATGTGAAATGAGGTTTTTGCACTTTGGACTTACACGTTTCGACACTGGCTGGAACACCGTACAGCTCGAGTGACGGCAAAAGAAGAACGATGAAGTATAAAAAAACATTATGAACACGACGAAAAAGTAGGAAAACTCACGATAATATATTTTGGATATCACAAAAACGGTTAATCACAAGACGGATAACGATAATACGAATGTGTGATAACGAAGGCCACACTGCTGGTTGGTCGCAAACAACAGCTAGGCTTCACTGCCGACCGGTGCTGCAACAGTGGAGCGCAGCGTTACCACATTAACACAAAAATTACAAATATTGTTTGGGCGCAAACATGCTCCCCCCTTGAAAGGAACAAACTTTCAACTATATAAAAAAAATAAAAAAATAAATAAATAAGTAACTAAAACAATGGGAAAACCTATGACCTTTACAATGGCTGGTTAACAAGATGTTTGGGGTGCGATGATGTCTTCGATGTCTTCATCCTCTTCGTTAGGTATTATGGCCAATTTAACAACCGGTCGCTTAAATTCCAACCCAGAAGAGTTCCGCACCGTCACCGCTCTTACCACATTATCCATACCCGGATGGACCTTGATGATACGTACTAAGGGCCATTGCATGGGTGGCAAATTTTCATTTTTTAAAATGGCTAGATCTCC
>NW_021762117.1:0-824 GCF_005508785.2 Acyrthosiphon pisum
CCATCTCCCTGTATACTGCTCTCCTGCACTAGACGGTCTGTTAACGTAAGTTCTAACCCTCGGAGTCGTTGGAAAGGTGATCAGTCCTCCAACTGTGGTCCTAGATGGATTACCTCCGTGGAAATCCGTGAAGTCAAAAGAAAAAATTTTTTCAAAATTTCAAAAAAAAAAATGTTTTCAAAGTTTTTCGAAGTTGAAAGTTTTCCTTGACTTTGGACTTCCTGCTGGTATGGGTCCGTTTCCGACTGCGCCAAATGTGTTGCGTGCACCCGACTTACAGGAGATGGTGACAGGATGGGATGATGGTAGTAGCGTCAAAATGATCAACAGAGTGTGGTTGATGTATTATTTATTTAAAATTGTAAAATATAGTAAACAAGTTGAATTTAAACACTATTAGATTATTCAAATTGACGAAGAAAAACCAGTGTCTTAGAAAATAAGCGATTGCTCGAATATTCTCCAAGTCCGTAATACGTCGTCAACGAAAATAATCTAAGTCGTAATACAAAAATATGATAATCAATAACGAAGAGATACAGGGATGTGTACGTACGGTTGGTGAAATCACGTCTGAATACTGGTCACTCCCAGGGCTCCTATATAGTCCTATCTCCTCTCTTACCAGATCCCTGGCGGACTACGTCGTTGGTTCTCACAGTCCAGGGGGCCTTCTACAAGATGTGCCTTTGGTCGGTGCGGGGTGTCGTAAAATGACCAAGTATACCCGCAGCCGTCTTGTCATAGTGCCAATATCTGATTCGTAGAATCTACTGCGTTCCGAGGAGGTCTCACAGATATCTTACCGGTTCGGGTTTGTCATC
>NW_021762118.1:0-1560 GCF_005508785.2 Acyrthosiphon pisum
GAATCGAAAATAATTTCTGGTATGTTTAATAAACAGACAAAACTTGAGCGGCTGAGCCAGAAAGCAAGCAATAAAAAAAAATATATATTATATTATTTAAGATAATATTAATTTGTGAATATATCGTATACCTATATAAGAGTAATAGAGTATAGGCTATAAGTGATGAATCAGGTAAAATTGATTTGTAGATAATGCAGTTGATATATTTTTTTAGAAATAAAAAAAAGAAGATATCCTATAATAATCTACTAATATTATTATTTATCAATATAAATATTGCCATATAATAGTTTGTAGACTTTTAACTGATATAAGTATATAATTGTTTTTCTAAAATATCTGCTACCTTTTATTTAAAAATTATGTTACATATAGTTAATAAAAATTAAAAAGGGTATCATAAAAAAATGTAAACAGTTAATATGTGGTTGCGATAGAGGCGAGCAGTTTTTTTACCCTTTCGGGCCGGTCAAAACTTTTGCCCCCCTCTATTGAAAACTGAAATGACGCCACTGTATAAATACTTAGTTTTCATAATTAAGAAATTTACGTGGTTAAAATAAGTTGAAGAGACCACTAGATAGTGCTACTAGTCAGTACATTTTCAATCGCGCTTTTCGAGCCGTGTTATACAGTCTCGATGTGTAACCAGTATATCTTTAATCGTGCCACGGACTAAGATATACAGGACTGGAAACGAGATCGTTATCAACGGTACAACAGTGTAACGCTTCTGGTTTTGAGCGCGATTTTAACGCCATCTATGATCCATTCTCAGAAATATTAATACATTATACAATACCTATTAATCAATTAATATATTAATATATTAATATTATTATATTATGGGATACTTATTGTTATTTGTTCAGTGTTAATATGCATTCGTATTTCGTGCTAGTTGAAGTGAGACGAGTAGACGACCCATCACTGATCATCGTTAATCGTAAATCGTTACCTTTAAAAAAATAAAAATAAAAATAATATCCTTGTACCTATCCATGATAGAAATAACTACCTATCAACTAGTTATTTGTATCATGCATTTAAATATTTAATAGATTACTGTTTTAAGTTTTTATTAATTCTTTAATAACTTTTGCTTATAAAACTTATATTTATATACTCAAATTAAATTAATTTAAAAAAAAAAGTACATAATATACACTTTGTATGGATATAATTTAAAAGTACCTATTGTTGAAAATAATAGTAAATTAAAAGCAATTATTAAGTTATAACTAATTTGGCAGACTTCTTTTTCTTTGAATTTAATTTTTTTTGGTTGTTATTTTCAATATTGCAATATTGCCGCATTCTTGTTGTGATATAATATTTTAGAATAAACATTAAAATTTCATTTTTATGTTCACTACATGGAAATATTAATAATCCGGAACTATTATCCAGAACATCATCAAACGTGTCCTCAAATACTGACGACTTGTTACAGTTTTTTGAAAAAGAATTTTCTATGGCTACAATTAGTTGATAGAAATGTTCATTAGGATGAATTAATTTTCCCTTTGATTTTATATTTGTAAAAGCTGCTTCAGA
>NW_021762119.1:0-948 GCF_005508785.2 Acyrthosiphon pisum
GTAGAATTTAGTATGGATATAATTAATATGATTAGTACTAACTGAAAAATGGTAATCATGTATAAATTTTTCTCTCTTAATTATTGTATATTAGCAATAATATAATATTATAAAAATTTAATAATATCTCGTAAAGTTGAAAAATAAAAATACGCTTCTTAGTTTAATTTGGACCGTAGTGACATTGTGGGCTGTGAGTTAGTTCCAAGAATTTTTAAAATTAAATTATTTGTTGATTATGTAAAAATATTTAAATGTTTTCTTTTGTATGCTTATCACTTATCAGTTATCACACTGGTTGCGGCACCGCAATACACAATTCACAGTCGCAGTCACAATTCACAAATTAGTTATCATTATATTTTATTAGATAGGCATTGCCGATATAATAATATATCTCTTGACCACGAATGTGCTTTTACTCTTTTTTTCTCTTATATTATTACGTTGTTTTAATATCTAATTATTATAATTTATTATTATATATTATCCGGTATGTCAAAACTAATATTCTGGAGTCCCAGTCCCCGGGCCAATGCTTCTTAAACCATAAATATTTTCAAATTATTGTAATCGTTTTAATGTTATTTTTGTGACTTTGCGAGTTATTAATTTTTTTTTAAGGTTTTAGATTGAGTTTTGTTTTATACGTTCACGGTGCAGGCGATTTTTTTAGTTCTAGGTCCTTGTGAATGCATTTGAACAGTGTTCGGAACGTTCACTGAAAAAAAACTTGTTCATGTTCAAATTCATATTTTTTTCAAATGAACACGTTCATTTTGTCGTTCATTTATTTTAATTATTTATTTACGGCCTTGGCTAATCAGTTGTTGTCAGTGGCGGCAACTCAAGCCCCAACACATTTTTTTTTTAAATTATAATTTATAGGTACATATTTTGAAGAATGGTATACTATTATTTTTTGAGGGGGCTTTGAGTGATTTTGGG
>NW_021762120.1:0-755 GCF_005508785.2 Acyrthosiphon pisum
TAAAAATAAAGTTGTTATTTATTTATTTATCAGATTTATATACCTACTTATTTTTTTAGATTCTGAACGAAGTGATGAATGTATTGATTTTACAATGATGTGTGTTTTTTTTTTTTTTTTTTTTTTTTTTTTTTTTTTGGGGCCGACGACCACTTTTGGAGCAGTAAAAATGCTTCCATTTTCAAAAGTTGTACCTTTTCTGAAAGGAAAGTGAATCTAGTTGGGACTTTGGGGGGGCAAAAGTGAAAATTTCCCAATACTTTTCAAAAGCGGCAGGAAAAACCTTAAAAAAATAACGGAAAAACGCGAATTTTTACCCAAAACCAATTTTTGACAAAAACGAAAACTTAATTTTACTGGAACTCAAAAAATAATTATTGGAAGCACTTGAAATTTGCAACAGAAGTTTATATTAACGTTGTCTATACAGGGTTAAATTTTCAAAGGGGTTCGACTTTTTTTGAGCTATTTATAAACAAATTAAATTTTCAATTTTTCTAAGTATTTTTTTTTAAAATAACGATAAAAAATTTTTGGGTGGATAGAAAACTTTGAAAATTTAATACAAGGGTTCCTATAAGTTGTTCTCACAGTGATAAAAAAAAATCCAAAATCGTTAGTCACAATTTTTTTTTATAAGTGCTTAAAGTTTAAATTTATACGAAATATGTCAAAATTGCGAAAATTTGCAAGTAATTTTGTGGTTGAAAAATCGTAAAATTTTTTTCTTTTATAACTAAGCTTTTAAAATTTGG
>NW_021762121.1:0-1034 GCF_005508785.2 Acyrthosiphon pisum
TTTTTCTTTTGTTTTTCACGTCGCTTTTGAAAACTACTGATAAATTTTGACCTTTGACCCCCTCCCCCCAAAGTACCAACTAGATTCACTTTTCTGTCAGAAAAGATACTATTGAAGAAAATCTAAGCATTTTTACTGTCCTAAAAGGTAATGACAGACACAAAAAAAAAAAACATACATCATTGTAAAATCAATACATTCATTGTTTCACTCTGAATCTAAAATACAGAAAAATAGAGAAAAACGGGAAAATTTACATAAAACTTTTTTATTTTTTTGTATTTTAAAAATTAATAGCATAAGAAAATGAAACTTGAAATGTTTATCAAATGTTCATAATAGAATTTATTATACATAAATGGATTACTTTTAAGATATTACCTATTTATAGTTAATATTGTATTAACATAGATTTATATTTGTATAGTATATTTAATCTATGATATTACTAGTTACTATTAGTAAAATATATGATAAATAATTTATTGCAATATAAATGTTTGATAAATGAATATGTTAATACTATAAGCTGATAAGGCGGTATCTGCTTAAAATTGTTTTTCATTTGCAATTACTTTTGATTAAATACAAATTTAAGACATTCATTATAGTGACCTACTACTCATTGATGAGGAACATTCAACTCCCACTGTACAGTAGAGTGGTTAATAGTTACTTGCCCACATTTTATTTTTAACACTAGTTTGAACATTTAATACATGCATATTATATGTTACGTATTATATTTAAATGTGTATATATATACATATATACATATATAATATATAATATATATACCTATACCGTGTGATTCTTTTATCATTGAACACTCATTATTTCAAAAAGTGTAAGCTTTTTTGAAAATATTTTTTTTACATAGTTTTCAAGTTGCTTATAAAACAACCGTTTTTCTTAAAAAATTATATTTTTAAATATTTTTTTATCCTTATAATTTTTTTAAGTTTTTTTACTTTTTTGAATGACAACATTGGGGTTTTAATTTTTATATTCCACAGCAGAATATTTTTTTTTTA
>NW_021762122.1:0-2731 GCF_005508785.2 Acyrthosiphon pisum
GGTATAGCAATAGTGCAATACCCAGGAACATGGTTCAAATACTTCTTGATGATGTGCAACATTTTAATAACTCTATTTTGATTGATGTAAAAACTAAAATAAATTGTATTGTTAATAATCCTAATCCCGCCAATATTGTTACAGATCTGTCTCTAGTTTTAAATGCGCTTGAAACTTTATCAAATCCTTTTGACAATTTAAAAACTGAATATTTTCGTTTGCAAGCTTTGGAAGATTTGGGGTTACTAATACGACCTGAGCAAATCGTAATTGGTTATAGGTTAAATGACCATCTCCAAGATGGAGTTGTGGTATTAGATCCAAAGCCAGTTACAATAGTTTTAACTCCCTTAAGATTTGTCTTGAAACAATTATTTGAGCATTCTAATTTTTTTGATGTTATATTAAAATATACCAAGAAGCTTCTAGCTGACGATGGAGAGGTACTTTATAGTTTTGTACAATCGCAGGTATGGAAAAAAAAATTAAGACTTCATGAAAATAAAATTATTTTCCCCCTATTTCTTTACTTTGATGATTTAGGCATTAATAATCCACTTGGTTCACATGCTGGAAACCAAAAACTTGGAGCTGTTTATATTTCCTTGGCTTGCTTACCACCTGAACTATCTTCTTCCTTAGATCATATATTTCTTGCCTCTTTATTTAAAACAGACGATAAAAAACAGTATGGAAATAAGAAAATATTTAAAGACCTAATCTCAGAACTAAATTCTTTAGAGACTGTCGGAATAGACATAATAGTAAATAATGAAAAATTAAACATTTTTTTTTCTATTGTTTGATATTGGGGGACAATCTTGGCATACACTCCATACTGGGATTTGTAGAAAGTTTTGTTGCTAGATATCCTTGTCGATTTTGCAAAAGTTCAAAATTCGAATGTAAACAACAGCTATTGCAAAATGATATCAGTTTAAGGAATTCTTTCAACTATGACAATGACGTTATAATTAACAATGTATCTCAAACAGGTATTAAAGAAAAATGTATTTGGAATGATTTAAATTCTTTTTTGGCAACTGAAAATTACAGTGTAGATATCATGCATGATATGCTAGAGGGTGTATGCAAGTATGATATCGGATTAATTTTAAAATACATGGTTTTTGATTTTAAGTACTTCACTGTAGAAATATTGAATAATAGAATCGAAACATTCAATTATGGTCCTATTGATATTCGTAATAGACCTACATTGATATCAACTGAAAACTTAAAACATGGAGTTATTAAAATGTCAGCTGCAGAATCCTTATGTTTCACTAGATACCTTGGACTTATAATTGGTGATTTAGTTCCCACTAATTCAGAGTTTTGGGCATTATATATTATTCTTAAAAAAATAGTTGACATTATTTTTCAAAAATGTATTAGACTAAAGGACACTATTTTACTTAAATGTTTAATTTTGGAACACCATGAACTATACTTGAAATTATTTGGTATAGGATTGAAACCAAAACATCATCACATGGTACATTATCCACTCATTATTCAAAAGTCAGGTCCGTTATCTATATTTTCATCAATGCGATATGAAGCCAAACATAAAGAGCTTAAAAATGCAGCTAATGCTATCACATCTCGGAAAAATATTAAGTACACTTTATCTTTAAAACAGCAATTGCAATTGTCCTACAGATTTTTATCCTCTGTTGAAAATGTGTACACAATTCCAATACAATTAGGCCGTGTTGTAACCTTTGATTTTGTTATGTTAGATACTTACAATACTAGAATCAATTTTTTAAATAAAAAGTTTAACTTTCATATTGATAATATTACATTTGTATCCTGGGTGAACATCAAAGGTACTAGTTATAATTGTAAAAATATGTGTGTCATGATTGATGCAAATCAGGTCGACATTATGATGCCATCTTTTGGTTTAATTATAGCAATTTTTGTGACAGACGAAAAGCGTCCATTTACCATTTGTGAAATGTATCAAACTATATATTTTGATGAACACTTTCAAGCCTTTAATGTAATTAAGACAAATAACTTAGTATGTATTTCTCTGGAGCAATTGGGTAGTATATATCCTACTCATGCTGTTAACATACCAGGACTAACATTTATACCAATAAAATAAAATATGTACGTTATATCTATACTAATTGTAATAACTATTGTAAATTGTACCGTACTTAAGTATAAAAATATTATAATACTTAGGTTAGTTGATATTATATTGTTTTCAGTTGTATTAATTTTAATTTTAATATATTGTTTTTATTACCTAATTGTATTTAAATAAAAATAAAAATATTCTTACATTTATCTCTGACTTTATTTATTTTATTTATTTAAGTATAATGGTAGGTACCTATATATTTTTAATTATTCAATTTATATAATATAATCTAGTAAGTATTCCTAACCTAACTAAATTGTATAGTAGAAGTTACTTTAAAATGTAGATTGATTAACTAAAACGTTTAGTCTTCAGTACTAAGGTCTTTAAAGATTAAGCATTGCTAACTAAAGTGTAAAGTAGAAGCTACTATACAATTTAGGTTGATTAACTATAATGTTAAATATTCAGTACTAGGGGTTTAAAGATAAAGTATTGCTAACTAAATTGTATAATAGAAACTACTATAAAATTTACGCTGATCTACTATAACGGTTTGTATACAGTACTAAGGGCTTTAAAGATAAAGTATTCCTAACTAAATTGTATATAAAAGCTACTATAAAATTT
>NW_021762123.1:0-771 GCF_005508785.2 Acyrthosiphon pisum
GTAAAAATTTGAATTTCAAACGATCATAAAAATTTAATTTGACTTTCTTATAGATATTTTTTGTTTGATAAAGGTAGATAATCTTATAATGAATCTTGTATTACATTTTCATATCTTAGATTTAAAAAGAAAAATTTTTATGAATTTCTAACTCGAAATAATTTGCAAATTTTCGTGATTTTTCCATATTTTGTCATTTTTTGAACTTTAAATGCTTATAAAAAAAAACTGTGACTAACGATTTTTAATATTTTTCATCTGCCTTTGAAACAATATACTAGGAGCCTACTATTAAATTTTCAAGCTTTTTTATCCAACAAATAAAATTTTATTGATATTTTTAGAAAAAAAACTAAAAAAAAATGGAAAAAGAAAATGTCCGTAAAGAGCTCAAAATAAATCAAAATATTTTCAAAATTTTACCGTGTATAGAAAATGCACATATGAACAATCTGTGAAAATTTCATATATCTACGGTCATTTGTTTTAGAGTTACACCAAAAACCAAAATCGATTTTGTTAAAAATCGATTTTGCGTAAAAATTCCCGTTTTTCCTTAATTTTTCTTTTGTTTTTCACGTCGCTTTTGAAAACAACTGGGAAATATTTACTTTTGACCCCCCAAAGTACCAACTAGATTCACTTTCCAATCATAAAAGTTACTGTTGAAGAAAATCGAAGCAGTTTTACTGTCCTAAAAGTGATGACAGACACAAAAAAAATAAAAAATAAAAAAAAAAACACACATCATTGTAAATCAATACATTCATC
>NW_021762124.1:0-788 GCF_005508785.2 Acyrthosiphon pisum
CGGATTGCCTAACCTAGACTAGCTACTTGCATACGAGCGACCTACACTCCCAATGCTTCCGTTCGGGAATCGATTTTCACCACGAGATGACTGATAGCTAGACACTCAAACTCTGAATCCGAATTTCCTATTTAAACACATACGAGAACCGGACATACACGCCCGGGGGGTCTGCGATCCGACGTAGTCGGATTGCCTACCTGACTAGCTACTTGCATACGAGCGACTCAGACGCCCACTGCATCCGATCCGCCGCAGGCTGATTGTCCGTTCGGGAATCGACTTTCTCCCGAGAAGACTGATAGCTAGACACTCAAACTCAGAATCTGAATTTCCGATTTCAACACACACACACCAGAACCGGACATACACGCCCGGGGCGTCGTCTGCGATCCTCGGATTGCCTACCTGGCTGGCTGTGTCGTACGATCGACTTGAATCGCCCGACTTACGACTAGACACTCTTCCGAGTTCAAAAATTACCGCTTAACCAGGGCTGCCAACACGACAAAACACAATACCCGTCGATCCCGCGTTCCCGCCGCAAGCCGGATCGAAAAACCCAGCCCGAGGCGAAACGACAGAGATGCACCACCGCCCACACAGTCTTTCCGCCGCAGGCGGGATGACAAACGCCGGAATCTAGTCTTATACTATAAAACGTGACCCCTTCGAGGGTTACCCGACCGTAAGCGTAAGCCCACCCGCCAATGAGAAAATAAGATTTTTTCGACCGGGCGGCGCCTCCTTATCACCGCTCCTTATCACTTTTCTCGATTTATAATATT
>NW_021762125.1:0-956 GCF_005508785.2 Acyrthosiphon pisum
AGCACTGTTATAGGAGGAAATATCAAATAACTTTTCAGCTACAAATGGGCCATCTTTCAGTATTATATTTTTTAATTATCAGGTACAACTGGTGGTTACTGGTTAGTACTGTTATTTCATTTTAGACAGGTTCTGACAATTTCAGAACGATGTTTCAAGAAAAGTCATCGCGTAAGCGATAACCGAACTTTAATCGAAATGAGATAAAAAAAAATGGCCATTTACATTAATTTATACCGTACTAATTAGTAATTACTATCAAATACATCTTATTTTATTTTTAATAATACATTTTAGTTTATTCATTCTAATCGTCCTGAGTAGAACATAGTTAATATTATACATACGAGTTACGACTATTATAATCTATAGATATAGATAGCGCAAGCTAAAAATATTTTATTGTATTTAGTATTTATAAGTAAAAAAAGTGAAAAAAGGTGGGTAAGTGGATTTCGCTCTGCTGTACAGTAGGTTACAAGTGGGTCACTGTATAATGGATGGTATTAAATTTGAATTCAATGATATAATATCATTGTATAAGAAAAACGATTCTGAGCGGAGACGGTATGTTAGTCTAGGTATAAGACATAATATTATATTAGGTACCTATAATAAATTCCAAATTAATCATATCATAATATTTATTAGGTACTTATAACGCGTTATACATCAACAAAAAACCGTGGTACTATCATAGATATATAATAGTATACTTTAGAAGTTTCAAGTACCCACGAATAATATTATACAATCACAACAAAATAACTAAAATAGTTATCCTAGGTTTTTAATATGTAATTTCGTCCAAATTTGTACTTAAAATGACTATAAAAATAAACTGCGTAAATGTATTTTTTAGATTTTTTGGTAACAGAATTAATTACTTACGTGGAATCTTGTTTTAAATTTTCAATTCTTAGATACAAAAATTGAACATTTTTATAAATTTTTAA
>NW_021762126.1:0-704 GCF_005508785.2 Acyrthosiphon pisum
CTAATTTTAAAATTAAAACTTGTATTTTAGATTCTGAGTGGAACGATGAATGTATTGATTTTACAATGATGTGTGTTTTTTTATTTTTTTATTTTTTTTTGTGTCTGTGTACACGATAAGTAGTCGAAATAATGCTACGATTTTCAACTTCAGTATCTTGTTCGATCAGAAAGTGAATATCGTTGGTGCATTGGGGAGGTCAAAATTTAAATTTCCCAGTGGTTTTCAAAAGCGCCGGGAAAAACAAAAGAAAAATTAAGGAAAAACGGGAATTTTTACGCAAAATCGATTTTTCACAAAATTGAATTTGGTTTTTGGTGTAACTTTAAAAAAAATTACCGTAGATACATGAAATTTTGACTGAATGTTTATCTTAGCATCTTCTATACACCATAACATTTTCAAAATATTTTGATGTATTTTGAGCTCTTTACGGACATTTTTATTTTCCATTTTTTTTTAGTTTTTTTTCTAAAAATATCAATAAAATTTTATTTGTTGGATAAAAAAGCTTGAAAATTTAATAGAAGGCTCCTAGTATATTTTTTCAAAGGCAGATGAAAAATATTAAAAATCGTTAGTCACAGTTTTTTTTTTTTAAGCATTTAAAGTTCAAAAAATGATAAAATATGGGAAAAATCACGAAAATTTGCAAATTATTTCGAGTTATAAATTCATAAAAATTTTTTCTTTTTTAAATCTAA
>NW_021762127.1:0-1165 GCF_005508785.2 Acyrthosiphon pisum
TATGTATTTAAAGATTTTTAGAGCATTTTGAAATTTTTTCTAAATTTAAATTTGAAATTTTATTTTGAAATTTCCACATGTTATATGATTTTTACAATAAATATATGATCTTAAGTCTAAACCTATAGGTATAGTTAATTTTTAGATTAAAAAGGTAGTCTAAATGATAAGTTCTGTCTGTTAAACTTTTCTACAATCATTTTAAAGTTTAAAACGTATAATTATAATTTTTATCTTTAATATTAAAAATAAAAATAATTTAGTGTACTATTTAGAATTGTTAGGTCATTTTTTAGTTTTTTTAGAACATTAAAATCATCAATAATAATATATCATAATCAACCCAGAAAAAAGCCAAGGAGGGGCTACTGCCCCTACTTGCCCCCCCTGCGGACGCCCTTGGGCCAGTTAATGAATTTTTTTTTTAACTCAGTTAAGTTAATATGCCCCAATAACAAAAAGTTATAAGTTAATTTAACTATAGGTTACTCAGTAAAGTTAAAAGTTAATACACACTTTTTGTTAACTTTTTATTAAGTTAAAAAAAATTTAATTTGTTTATACAACGTTACCGTACTTAATTTTTTCCAACCCAAAACTAAATTATAGACTATAGTGTTTATATTCTATACAGTATTTCCATAAAAGTTAGATTTGAATGTTCATTTATTCATTATGTACATGTATAATATTATGTATTAATGCATGTATATTATACATATAGACTGTTACTCTGTACACTGTGTAGTGATCATCACCCATCACGGTCTAATCAATCAGTGAGTCAGAGTAAATGTATCATATGACCCTATTTTAAGACTGTATGATAATTTATGGGGCCATAACAAAGTTACGGCCGTTTAAAAAAATTGCTCAAATTATCAACCTAAACATATATTAGCGATTATACTCACCTAATAAATGAGGTCACCTGAGTTCGGACAAATTGTACGGTCGATTTTCAACCTTATTAAGCATCACATTTCCACTGGACATTTAAAGCATTAATAAAATAGACATTCATAATGCATACGATAAAACGATTGTCTTACGTTTTTTTATTAGTTTGGTACATTTTTTAAGACATTTTTATTTAAATGTAACTATTTTTAACAATAATTATTATTATAAATAGTGTATAATAGCATTTATGAATTAATTTATA
>NW_021762127.1:2804-4370 GCF_005508785.2 Acyrthosiphon pisum
TGGAATTCAATGATATAATATCACTGATATAAGAAAAACGATTCTGAGACGGAGACGGTATATCAGTCTATGTATTAGACATATAATATATACTTATCTATGGTATTAAAAAAAAATTGACCTTAATAGGTACCTATAATAAATTCCAAATTAATCATATCATAATATCTATTAGGTACTTATAAGTTATAACGCGTTATACATCAACAAAAAACCGTGGTAAAATCATAGATATATAATAGTATACTTTAGAAGTTTCAAGTACCCACGAATAATATTATACAATCACAACAAAATAACTAAAATAGTTATCCTAGGTTTTTAATATGTAATTTCGTCCAAATTTGTACTTAAAATGACTATAAAAATAAACTGTGTAAATGTATTTTTTAAATTTTTTGGTAACAGAATTAATTACTTATGTGGAATCTTGTTTTAAATTTTTAATTCTTAGATACAAAAATTGAACATTTTATAAATTTTTAACTACAAAATAATTTTTCAAATTAAAATTTGATAAATTTTGTCAAAATTTGATATTTAAATGCTTATAAAAAAAAATTGTGCCTATGTTTTTTTAATATTTTTCAACTGATATTGTAACAATATATCAGGAGCTTTGTATTAAATTTATACACTTTTTGGCCCAACAGATAAAACTTTATTGATATTTATAGAAAAAAAAACTAAAAAAATTGAAAACTGACCATGTCTGTACACAGCTCAAAAAGAGTCAAATTATTTTCAAAATTTTATGGTGTATAGGAAATTCTAATATAAACATTCAGTAAAATTTTCATGTATCTGCAGTTATTCGTTTTTGAATTACAACAAAATAAGGAAATCGCTACATGAGAAATCGAGTGAATATCTAATGTTGTAAAAATTTGAATTTCAAACGATCATAAAAATTTAATTTGACTTTCTTATAGATATTTTTTGTTTGATAAAGGTAGATAATCTTATAAGGAATCTTGTATTACATTTTCATATCTTAGATTTAAAAAGAAAATTTTTTATGAATTTCTAACTCGAAATAATTTGCAAATTTTCGTGATTTTTCCATATTTTGTCATTTTTTGAACTTTAAATGCTTATAAAAAAAAACTGTGACTAACGATTTTTAATATTTTTCATTTGCCTTTGAAACAATATACTAGGAGCCTTCTATTAAATTTTCAAGCTTTTTTATCCAACAAATAAAATTTTATTGATATTTTTAGAAAAAAAACTAAAAAAAAATGGAAAATGAAAATGTCCATAAAGAGCTCAAAATAAATCAAAATATTTTGAAAATTTTATGGTGTATAGAAAATGCTAAGATAAACATTCAGTCAAAATTTCATATATCTACGGTCATTTTTTTTAAAGTTACACCAAAAACTAAAATCGATTTTCTCGAAAACAGATTTTGCGTAAAAATTCCCGTTTTTCCTTAATTTTTCTTTTGTTTTTCACGGCGCTTTTGAAAACTATTGGAAAAATTTTACTTTTGACCCCCCCCAAAGTACCAACTAGATTCACTTTCCTATCAGAAAAGGTACTGTTGAAGAAAATCCAAGCACT
>NW_021762128.1:0-773 GCF_005508785.2 Acyrthosiphon pisum
TTTTATTTGTTGGATAAAAAAGCTTGAAAATTTAATAGATAGGCTCCTAGTATATTGTTTCAAAGGCAGATGAAAAATATTAAAAATCGTTAGTCACAGTTTTTTTTTATAAGCATTTAAAGTTCAAAAAATGACAAAATATGGAAAAATCACGAAAATTTGCAAATTATTTCGAGTTATAAATTCATAAAAATTTTTCTTTTTAAATCTAAGATATGAAAATGTAATACAAGATTCCTTATAATATTATCTACCTTTATCAAACAAAAAATATCTATAAGAAACTCAAATTAAATTTTTATGGGCGTTTGAAATTCATATTTTTACAACATTTGATATTCACTCGATTTCTTACGTAACAATTTTCTTATTTTGTTGTAATTAAAAAACGAGTGACTGTAGAAACTTGAAAATTTCACTGAATGTTTATATTAGAATTTTCTATACACGATAAAAATTTGAAAATAACTTGACTCTTTTTGAGCTGTTTACGGACATTGTAAGTTTTCAATTTTTTTAGTTTTTTTTTTCTATAAATAACAATAAAGTTTTATCTGTTGGGCCAAAAAGTGTATAAATTTAATACAAAGCTCCTGATATATTGTTACAATATCAGTTGAAAAATATTAAAAATACATAGGCACAATTTTTTTTTATAAGCATTTAAAGATCAAATTTGGACAAAATTTATCAAATTTTAATTTGAAAAATTATTTTGTAGTTAAAAATTTATAAAATGTTCAATTTTTGTATCTAAGATTGAAAATTTAAAA
>NW_021762129.1:0-862 GCF_005508785.2 Acyrthosiphon pisum
CACCAATTACATGCAAAATGAACCTTTAAGACGTTTGATGTTGCATGCCAATGCGGACCCCACCTTTAACTTCCTTGATTTTTAATTGTATACACACTTACTATGTATTTTCTATTGTTTTTATTTACTATCATCATATTGTAAAAATTGTAATAACTTTTCTGCACATGTATATTTTAATTATAAAGGGCTCAGCCCGTAAATTCTTAATAAATAAATAAATAAATAAATAAATATGTATTATAATATATAGAGTAGCTGGTATTTTAAGAGTTTATAATGAGGTGTTCGTGAGAGTACGAGTCTAAATAAAGGAAATTTGATCATGACCCAGGATATATATTCGGGTGAATGGGAAGGGTGCAAAATCTATCTGTTGTAAACTTATAACTCATAAGTTCTAATTTAATTGACTTTAATTGTTTCAAGCATACATAAAAAAGTAATATTTAAATGGTGTGTGTGTCAATTTAAAATTGGTTCTTAAATATATAGTTTAAGTCAAGAACGTTCTCAAAAGAGGGAGGGTGTCATGGAATTTGAACCAGACCACCCCTACTGATGGGCAACGGCAACTGATTGGGGTAAATTAACAATGTCGTATAATTTTCTATAATATCTCGACAAATTATGAAAACTATCTATTTTTTTTAAATTATGTATGCAATTTCAATTTTGGTAGCGTTGTTATATTGCATTATGTATATAGTTATTTAGCCATCTGCGTCATTTTTAAATCAACACTCTCCCCCAACAATTTGAAAATTTTATAATATGCATAAAATTATTTAAAGCGTAAATAATACTTAGTTACCTAAATGCAAATGGGATTGATTTTGCGATCGTTTTTTTTCAGTTAAAT
>NW_021762130.1:0-9645 GCF_005508785.2 Acyrthosiphon pisum
GAGCATATTAATTATTTTTGTACTTTTTTTTAGGCAAATTGTATTGACAGTACTGCTGAACCAGCTGCTGTATTTGCGCAAGAAATCGAGAAATTAAAAACTGATAAGCTGAAACCAACTGAACAGCTTACACTGGAGCCCTATGAAAGAGATCACGCTGTTGTAGTTGGCGTATTTAGACCAGTTCCAAAGGGAAAGTAAACTTCAACTAAATGATTTTTAATACATAACAAGTTTTTGTACAAATACTCGATGAAACCAATGTTTTTACTTTAAAAAAATAAGTATTTTTAAGCATTCTATTGCTAATAAAAATTGGATTTTAATTTTATAATATACAATTAATTTGTTTTTGTTGATATTTGATAGTGTTTGTATACTATAATATCTCTATACCTATCTATCTCTATATCTTCTATACTATAATATATAACGTAAATTAATTTACTAATTTCCAATATTATTACTTATCATTCTTGTATATTATCGTCCCGCCACCTTAATATTAGTTTTAATTTAAATTAATAACATTTGTAAGATGTGCACACTTAATACTGTATTACAAATATATCTGGTGAAACTGTACACATTCACAACAGTAAGACTGCTTAGTCGCAGCAAATGAGACATCACATGCGCGAACTGCAACACGTTTCCATTGTGATTTTTTGCCAGGCTTATTTGGAAAAAAGTATACATGACATATAATATACCAATAGGCCAACAACATAAAATATGTACATTTTGCCCTTTTTCAAAATTTGTCTATATGTAAGTTATCAAGAATCGAGATACAAAGAAATATATCATAAAAAAGCTTGACATAATATGATCTAATCAGGCAACAACAAACAAGTACTAAATTCTTCAACTTCCTTAAAACAGGCAATTGCCTCACAAAATCCTTCTTGTTTCACTGATGGTATTTAATTTAAAATGATTGTTGAAACAACTTTAGTCTGTCCAGCGAGAGAATGCGCCGCTTCTGTGCATGTAGACTGACGACTTAGCGAGCGCCATGGCACTGTTTCCCCCTCTCACGGCCTGCGGAAGACGGCCACGTACAGTCGGTCGCCGAAACGTGCCGCCAGTCGGTGGGCCATCCTGGTGGGGGCACACCGGGCTGGGTATGCGCCAAAACAGACCAATTTAGGCTGGCGCACGGCGCGTTCTCTCACTGGACAGACTATAGTAATTATTACCATTAATCGTTTTGCTCAAAATGTTAAATTACCTAACGATTACAAATTTCAATCAAAATAATTAGGTGACACCATTTGAATGTAAACATATATCTGTTTTAAGTTATATTTATTTGCCAATTTTAAATATTGTGTTTAGTTTGATTAAAGGGTATTCAGGTTCGCTCGTTTGTAGTCTACCACTGGTTTTTATATCTAATTAAAATATTGATAAATATGTATAACTATAAATAATAATACACATAAACAAACATATTAATAGCAAGCTGTTATCTAAATACAACAATTTATTTTTACTTTTACATTATTAACATATATTATATAAAAAATAAAATCATTTATAATATTATATTAGGTACAATATGAATTCACATCACTTAGAAAATATTCAAATATGTTGTCTTTATCAAACACCACCACCGACCATCATTCTGCTAAATATTAGTAGGTATCAATATGAATAATTCCATTTTCATTAAAAACATAGTATTTTCCTCATACTAAATAATTAAGTTTATTTCTTTTGCTAACAATTAACATAATTAACAACTTTGATTAAAACTAAGTTTGATTGTCAACTCGATAGTATTTTACTGGACCATCGGTTGTAACTTGTAGCCGACTGTCCCGGTGTGCCACCTATAGCACAGTTGGCCGGTACCAACGTATAAGTATTGGGCAGGAAGCAAAGATAATAATATGGTATTTATTTATTATTTTTGTTTTATGTTATATACCTAATAATATTTTATTATATTGGACGTTTCACGCTGTGGTAAACATCCCTTGCCTCATTACAATTAAATTTGTCATGTTACAAACTAAATAGTAGCTTTGATATTTCATTCTTAAATACTATAGTTGTACTAGTATTTATAATCAATAATAGTAGGCACATAATATAGAAATCAGGGAATGGAATCCAATATATTGGAAACCGGAACCCATATTGGGTTAAATAATCAAAAATTTGAAAATTTACAAAGGTTATTCTGTGTTAACCTCAGTGGCACAGAGTCCTATGATCGGTGCAGGCCACGGCCTGACCACTTTTTATTGTGTGTGGCCGTTGACCATTGTGTAGGCCAGACACTCATACATGCTACATACCAAAGCTGTAGGTACACCATAAAATTGTCACATATGCTGTACAACGATAACGCTTCTAAAACGCATTGAAAATAGGTACCCATGACTTATCTATAAATGCGCATCTCCACTAGATTTAGCTTGGCCATTTATGGGTGTATAAATATATAATTTAAAACTACAATATTAAGAAAATTATTATTATCATAAGTTTTCAACATAAATTTAAAAATGTTAAAAGTATGCTTAGAATATGTGAATGGATTATAATATTATGTATATTTTTTAAATTATTCTGCAATTTTCAGCAGCATTATTATGTAACATTAACAACTTATTAAATATTTAAAACTAAAAATTATATGATATAATCGTATAATAAAATAACTTTAGTCTTTAAGGACTAATAACCACAGTTTCCCAGTTTCTCCTTAAAAAATATATTAATTTAAAAAAAAACTATAGATTTTGTAGAGGTTAGACTATATACATTTATAAGTTATACAAATACAATACCTGCCGTGTATATAACATGTTATAATAGTATAATAGAATTATACTGAAAAGTTAAGCACAAAGGTACCAATATCATAGTATAAAAATAAATTAAAACTATTAATTCAAATTGGTACGTGATAGATTTATTATTATTTTTTTTTATCATTTGAGGACGAACACATTAATTGTGGCCGTTGAATTTTGATTTCGCCTGACCACTATTTTCAAAGTTCGGCGCCACTGCGGCTGTGCTCAATTTATTGGTTATTAAAAGTGTTTTAATAAACTGTGTTTGGTTTTTTTTAAAAATTGTAAAATCTAGAACCAGAACCATTAAATTAAATTTTCGAAAAACCCGAACCAGAACCAAAACCCCATAATCAAAGTCTGAAAGTACTGGCACAGTGGCACAGAATAGAATAAATACTACTGGAACATAGTTTTCAGTCCTGACGCGCCTTCTATGTATAGACACGAAACAGATTCATCAGAATAGACGTCCTATGAACTATTACAAGCGCTGTCCATTAGTTTATAGGTCTACGGTGTACACCATATACTAGGGAGTAGAGAGCCTAGATAATTATCTAGGTTCTCTAATAGTGACGTAGGGTACAACTAGGGTCCCACTTGTTCATACTCCGATTTATTGCGATGCATGACAAACTTAACAGGTATGTCAGCAACTCGTGAACGCATGTCTGTGCCGTAAGCATTGCTCCAACAGGCTTTGCGGTGGAGTGGTGGTGGAGTCTTCGGCGGCGGTGGCTATTGCGGCAGTGACGGCGGTCATAGATTTAACATACATGTATGTTTAATCACAGAATAATATAATGGTTTAATCCACGGTCTTAGAAGATATCTTATAAGACCGTGGTTTAATCTATGCGGCGGTGGACCAATGAGAACTGGAGAAATGCTTACGTCACAATACACCGCTTGGCGGAGGGTGGGTGCGCGATTTGATTCTAAACCGGTAATATTGCTGACATACCTATTTATTTTGTCATGTGTGATGTACCCGCATATTTAATCACCTATCACGCTCTATTATTTATTATCAACATATTTCTATCGCGGACATGGTATCCACAGATAATAAAGGGATTAATATATTTTATCTATGTAGGTATCCACCTTGATTTTATGCTTTTACAGTTGGATTTTTAATATTATCATTGAGTATAGTATCATTTAAGTGTTCTGTGATCATAATTAATTTATATGAACATCCAGAATATTTTTGAAAATTTGAAATAGTACCTATGCTTTTCTTGTCACTTTTATGTATATTACAAAAGAATTTAATAAAATATGTCTGTTGTGTCGTTTATGTCCAATTGCTAATTTTGCCTGCCGTCTTTCCACAACAGTCATGCATCGGTAAGTATCTTTTAAAAACATTCGTCTACCATCTCTCAATTAGAAATAAACAATTTTCAGGCCCAAACATGAAGGATTACATTAATTTTATCAGGCCTTTAGTGCACCACAAACATGATAGTGAGTTACAACAATTTACAATTCCCTACCTTGTAGGTAGTAGTCTTTAATATTTTTTAACTTTGTTTTTATATTCCAGCCAATTACAAGTCATTTCATTTTAGTTTGCTATCATATAATATACTAGCTCAAGAGTTGCTAGAAAAAAATGCTTTTTTATATGATTGGTCTGATGTCCGTGTGTTGAACTGGGACTATCGAAGACAACTTTTATTAAAAGAAATAAAACAATTTAATGCAGATGTAAGTATTTATGAGTATTTATAGATGTTATAGTTTAAATTTTTGTTATAAATTAAGATGTTATTGTTATATACTTATGCATAGGGATACCCAAACATATTTTATTAAAAATAAGAAAAAATAAAGATTTTTACAAAAAACTTATTTTGTTAATTGGTGTAACTCTAAAAAAAAAAACGTACCGTAGATATACTTAAGTTGAGCGTAAGTTAACAATATTTTTTATGAGCATCTAAAGTTAGCCATTGAATATTCACCATTTCACCCATATATTAACAAAGTCCATTGGAATTTTTTTATTTTGTTGTAATTCAAAAACTAAAAACCTTGCGTACTTGAAATTTTTACAAAATGTTTTTATTTTATTATTTTTATACATAAATATGGAACATTTTCAAAATATCTTTTTTTTTCATTTTGAGTTATTATAGAAATTTTAGTTTATAAATCTTAGTTTTTTTTAGTTTTCTTTTCAAATGTCAATAAATTTCTGAATTTACTTATCTAGATACCTACTGCACAGCAGATCAGTTCCCACTTGCCCACTTGTATTATTATAATAGTTGTGCGAGTGGAAGGGGCACTACCTTGTAATAATTTATCTTAAAATATGTAAATTCCTGTCTAAGCTATACTAGAATAATCCATTTTCTTCTGCTGTACTTTTTTTGATATTATAGTGAATCGACTCATTATTATATCATTTATTGACATTATTTTTTTTATGAGTATCTATTTTAACAGGACATTGTACCCTCGTGAGTTCTTTGTCTTAATAGGTTGTTCTTATATTAAATGAAAGTTTGTTAATAGATGAGTTCACTCTAATATTAAAAGTAATAACACAGGGTTGGTTCTGATAAACAAAAATATCTATGTTGTGCGTGGGTCAGAGAAAGAAAAAAATTTATGCGCTGACATCCTTTAAACTATACCAAATGAAACCAGTACCAGGCAGCTAATGAGCCAAGTTGTCCGCATAGAAGTGGCTTTGTTCCAAATGTCGAACCAGATGGTTGTTAATATGGTGGGAGAAACATCTGAATGCTTATACACACTGGACCAGAGATATGAGCCATCAAAAACCCCCAAAAAATAACTATACGCTGTTATAAATTATAACTATATCATTTTCTGAACTCTGGAGCCCTCCCACTGCCAATCTAATTTACTTAAGACTTTGAAACCGACACGGCTGGATCCGCAGACGTCTCTCCTATTATTATGGGTAGTAAAAACACCTAATCTCACAGTGCTTTTCGATTATGTAGTTATTAAACCACCTGACAAAAACCGGTTGCTGCCTAGTACTGACCTCATTAGCAACAGAGTATAGTATTGAAAATGAGTAGTGACCGGCAGAAAACTGTGTCTTAAGTGAGTCTTTCTATATAATTATATTTTATGATACCTAATTAGAAATAATTTTAAAATTATACCCAAAGACTAGTTTTAATTTTTAGTCCCCTTTAGTATGGTAGTTAGGCTAATATAATTTATGTACAATTTACCAAGTAATACAAATGTGAAGTTCTTTTCTTGAGAATTTTAAATCTAATTCTGTAATCATTAATTGATAAATTATCTTAAATCAACTATATAATATTATATGTTTATTACAACAACTATTGTTTATTTATCCAGGTTTATGTATTATCAGATTATTCAGTAAAAAATTACATACTTAATGTATTATACATAATTTTTATGTAATCATAACTTATACTATACATTTTTTGTTCTAGATAATTTGTTTTCAAGAAGTTCAAGAGTCTCATTTAAATTGGTTCTTTTAAGAAATTATCAGATTTAGGTAAATTACCTATAAATTACCTATTACAATAAATTAAAAAAAAATATTTAATATGAGATACTCATGTAATATGCTACTTACCTCTACTTTGTTGGTGTAGTATGCTACCTATAAAAAAGTTTACGGGTGTTTACTATTTTTACATACTGAATAATAACAATTTATTGAACTAAAATGTTTTTAATGTATTGATCATCATTGTTAAGTATTTTAATACGTTATATATATTGTTATGCTATGTTTACGTTATCCCAGAAATCTTTAAACATATTGACAATTGTAGTGTTGTGTTTAAATTATTGACCGCCACCATTCTCTTTTAGTTGGCGGTCTTACATAATATCTGTTACTTAAGTGCTTAACATTGCAAAGTAGAAGGACTCAACAAAAAATAAAATAATTTAATACCTATCTAAAAATAAGTTATTATAGGACTTGGTGGATATTTACCGGTAATTAACTAGATAGTTACCTGTATAAATGTATAATTTTATTGATATTTAGCTGTTATAATATTGTAAGACCAACGACCATTATAATGTTTTTTATCTTAATAACTCAAGCGACATGTTCTTTCCTATAATAAAACTAAATAAAAATATAACACATATAAGAGTAGGTATGTCATATTTTCTAGTAGGTAGCATACTGCATGTGTACAGTTTTTTGGTATGTAGCATTTTACGGTAGTTAGCATACTACATGAGTACCTAATATGATATAGATGCAAACAAATTATAAAATTACATTATTTATTTTAGGGTATAATGGTGTCTATAAAAAACGAACTCGTTTTCATTGTGACGGCTGTGCTATATATTACAGAAATGACAAGTTTACATTAAAAGAAAAGGTCACTGTAGAATACAATCAACCAGGAATAAATGTATTAGATCGAGATAATGTGGGTATTGTGTTGAGATTGTCACCACGGAAAAATGAAGCAGAAAATATAATTGTTTCGACTACACATATCTTATACAACAAAAAAAGGCATGATATTAAATTGGCGCAAGTTCATTTATTACTAGCTGAAATTGAGCGTGTTGCATATAAAGGACACAAAAAGTAATATAGATTTTCATTGTTAATTAATTTGTATTCTAATAAATAATAATAATTATATTTTTTTAATTATTTCTTGTGTAGAGTTGGTGATGATAATATTCCTGAATACCATCCAATTATTTTGACTGGAGATTTCAACTTGGAACCTAATACTGCTGTTTATGATTTTTTAATCAATGGTGCTCTATTCTACAGTAATTTACAAAAACCAACGCTTTGGTCTCAAAATAATCAAAGTGGAAGATGTAACATGGGAAATGAACTTATTCCCAAGAGTTTAGGCATCACTGAATATAGTCAGCATTCAGACATTTTAGAATTAAGAAAAATAAATAATCATAAGCGACAAATTAATGACGGTCTTTATTCAAAGGTAACTTAAAAATATTAGTTAAAAAAAAAAATTAACGATATTTTCATAATCACGAAAAACATATTACTTATATATTAAAATTTTTTTTTTTTTGATTATGTCAGCTACATCATAGTGAAAGAAAAAATGAACAACTATTATCAACACCGTCTTCAGAATTCAAGTATTTAAATTACATTTTTAATATTTCAATAATTTTAAATTTTAATAAATAAATTATTTTTTAGATTTGGGTCTGGAAATGTGTATCATAACCTTAAGTTTTCTTCTGTATATAATAACAATAATAGCTGTTCTACATATCATGACCAATGGACTATTGTAGATTACATATTTTACACGTAAGATAATAATAAATTTATGACATACATTATCCTTATATTTTTTATTACTGAATCATCTAAAATAATTCATTCAATTTATTAATGGTTATAGCAGTACAAATTTAAAACTGAAAGCTTATATGAAGCTTCCAAATGTTGCTGAATGCCAGCCAATATTAGCTATGCCAAACAGAGTATCTCCGTCCGATCATCTACCACTGTTTGCTAAATTTATTTATCAAATAAAATAATATTTTTGGCATTTGTTCTCCAGCGTAATCTTGTTTTATATTTTTATTTAATATGTATTACAGTTCCTACATTGAGTACATAATTACTAATTCATATTATCAAATCTAACTGTAATGTGTATAATATTCAGTCTTAACACCTTCTTGAGTTGTGTTTAATTACCAAAGAAAGAAATTTTAAATTCATTTATTTATTAAAAAGCATTCTCGAATAGCGATCATCAATAAGAACATATAATTTTATGTTCATGATTAATTAATAGAATAATATTTAATAAGGATAAAGCGGTGCACATTGTAGGATTGCTAATCACTCTGAAATCTAGAGCTATCACACTTTTAAGTCATTACTACACAAAAATTTTTTCTGATATGTATGTGCATATATTTTTAATTTTCATATTCTGAAGTAGAATATTATTTTTGAGTATTTCAGTATTTTGAAGTCCAGATTTTTAGTTTTTAGGTATCATTAATAATTAGCATAATTATAACGCGGTTTACAAAAAAACATTTTTTTTTTTGTTGAATATTTGAGAATTTTTTGTGCTTAAGGATTCCATAGCTTATTTTAGAGTAATGTATTAATTATAAGAAAAATAACTTAAATATTTTGATTTACAATTATTATTGTAATTTTACTTTGAGAACTACCTTTACAAATTTTAGATTCTGAGAGGTGTGATGAATGTATTGATTTTACAATGATGTGTTTTTTTATTTAAATTTATTTTTGTGTCTGTCACCAACGTTTGGGGCAGTAAAACTGCTTCGATTTTCTTCAACAATATCTTGATTGATGGTAAAGTGATTAATAAATTATTTCATTCACAATAAAATTGTCAAATATACTTACTAATATCA
Source organism: Acyrthosiphon pisum (assembly GCF_005508785.2). Classification (NCBI taxonomy): domain Eukaryota; kingdom Metazoa; phylum Arthropoda; class Insecta; order Hemiptera; family Aphididae; genus Acyrthosiphon; species Acyrthosiphon pisum. Next base: position 9,228 of record NW_021762130.1, read on the forward strand.
TAGGCTTACAGACCGTCTTCGCTCAGAATCGTTTTTCTTATACAATGAAATGATATCATTTAATTCAAATTTAATAGTTAGCACCATACATTACAGTGGTCAGTGGACAGTGACACACTTGTAGTATACTGTACTTCTGTATAGCTGAGCAAGTTTTTTTATGACAATAGTCAATAAATAATATTCATTGGCGGCATGGACGCCGACAGTTGGGATGCAAGTAAAATGTGTGTAAATATAAATATTATACATGTAAAAATAATATTTTTAATTACCTAATATATATATATATATTGGGTTTTTTGTTATTTATGGTATAAAAAACTTTTGCATTTGCATTATGCAAGATTCATTCAAGCTATCATAATTTCTATAGAAGAAAAACGAAAATCCAGTTTTGATAATTAGGGAAAATATA
>NW_021762131.1:0-852 GCF_005508785.2 Acyrthosiphon pisum
AAAAGTCACTTTTTTTTTCATCGACTGGAATCCACTTAATATGTAATTTCATCAAAATTTAAACTTATAATGTTTATTTATTATTTAGATTTTATGGTTAAAGTAGGAACTATATATTTTGAGAACCGTTGTTTTAAATTTTCAATCCTTGGCTATAAAAATAGAAAATTTTATAATTTATAACTACAACATTCAGTCCGGCTATTACGCTCAACGTGCACGCACGTAGTTGCCTATGAGCTCCGTTATCGCGCTCGCAGTTCGATAATATGGTAGACCAAGTCCACGACACCGGTGGTGACTCGCTCCAGACATCAATGTCTAACAAACGCTATCTTTCAAATTCGTCAATTTCGCCAAAAGTTGCTGATAAAAAGTCAAAAAAATTCGTTACACCTAATCGGTATGCCGCCTTGTGCTCTGATGATTCTAGTGACAACATATTTAATACATCCACCAACAGTGCGACAGTTCGCAACGAAAAATCAGGTCCTGCAAAACAAAATATCGAGCAGCCTACGCTCGATATGCAAGACGTCACTCCACCGGCTCCTCCGTTTTTCATCTCCAACATCTCAAATTTCTGCGCCTTCACAAATGAGCTAACAAGGTTGACCGGTCCAAACGCATTTACCTGTAAGTCTACTTAATCATACCTGATCGTATATAAACGTATAAACGAGTCGAAATATTTTTAAAATTGTATCATGGCCAGGGCCGGACTGGGTAGGGTCCGGCCCATTATCCCAAATATAATAGCGGCCCTATTCTCTGACAAGAGGCGTAATTAGTTGGGGGCTAAAGGGGGGCTTAGCCACCAACATTTTTTTTTTGCTTCCCAAATAATATACC
>NW_021762132.1:0-755 GCF_005508785.2 Acyrthosiphon pisum
AAGTAAGTTAAGTGAATTTATTTTGTTTTTAATTTAATTATTATTTCACTATTTCAGTCTATTTCGTTTTCATATCAAAAAATATTTACCGTGAATTGTTTAAAGTATAAAATGTATATCATTCGAATCAACTAATATGGAAATGGGTTGGTAAAAATTAAGTAGTCTAGTCTAGTCTAGTGTTGTATAAACAAATTAACTTTTTTTTAACTTAATAAAAAGTTAACAAAAAGTATGTTAACTTAACTGAGTTAACCTATAGTTAAATTAACTTTTAACTTTTTGTTATTGGTGCATATTAACTTAACTTTGCCCTAGCAAAATCCAAAAACACTCTAGCAAAATCTAGCAAATTCGGATGATTAATTTGGCATTATTTTTTTTTAATCGAACAAAGTGCCGGTGCTGACGCCAAATTTGGAACCTCCCCCGTGGGCAACAGGGGCCCTATCAAAATCCCAAAACGCCCTAGCCAAATCTAGCAAATTCGGACGATTAATTTGGCATTATTTTTTTTTTAATCGAACAAAGTGCCGGTGCTGACGTCAAATTTGGAACCTCCCCCGAAGGCAGTAGGGACCCTAGCAAAATCCAAAAACACCCTAGCAATGTCTAGCAAATTCGGCTGAACAAATAGGTATGATTTTTTTTTGATTCGGACAATGTGCCGGTTCTTTCACAAATATATCAGTAAAATGTTTGTGTGTGATTTCGCCAAGTTTTAGTGCCCTAGCGAAATCTAGCAATTTGGATGA
>NW_021762133.1:0-1629 GCF_005508785.2 Acyrthosiphon pisum
GTGTACAGTCACGTTAAATTGTCCAGTTGTACGTTATTATATATTATACTTATACATAATCATATTGTCGTGTTATTCATTTATATTAATACTAAAACGGTTAGTCTGCCAAGCTGCACTTTCAACAATCCACGTATAGGGTGTAAATAATCTGCGTACCTCCATATTTTCAATTTGGTTAACACTGATAGTGGATAATAATTATTATAGTCAAACAACATTTTCCTTCACTCTTTAAAAGGCTTAGGACTTTATGTCTCACCATATTCTGATATTATAGACTGGCTGGTTTAAAAATGTTGTTTTAGCTATTTATTTTAGAACAGCTTCCTTAGAAACATTATTCACAATTTTGTCAAATTATAATAAATTAGGTACAATCATTTTTACAAGTCATTAAAATTTATAAATTACAATAAATTAGGTACAATCATTATTCATTTTTACAAAAGTCATTAAAATTTACAAATTACGCAAATTACAGTTAATACATATTTAATATTATTTAGTATGCGTTTGCGTCAAAAATGTTATAAGATCAATTTTTTTAGATTTGTAATCTGAATATATTTTTTTCAAAACATTTTGTTTTTTTAATATTTCTTTTCTACGGGTATTTTCTTTATTTTTAGATTCTGAGTTGAACGATGAATGTATTGATTTTACAATGATGTGTGTTTTTTTTTATTTTTGTGTCTGTGTACACGATAAGTAGTTGAAATAATGCTTCGATTTTCAACTTCAGTATCTTGTTCGATTGGAAAGTGAATATCGTTGGTGCATTGGGGATGTCAAAATTTAAAATCCCCAGTAATTTTCAAAAGCGGCGTGAAAAACAAAAGAAAAATTAAGGAAAAACGGGAATTTTTACGCAAAATCGATTTTTCACATTGAATTGAATTTGGTTTTTGGTGTAACTTTAAAACAAATGACCCTAGATACATTAAATTTTCAATGGTTGTTTATATTTCCATTTTCTATACATGATAACATTTTCAAAATATTTTGATTTATTTTGAACTGTTTAGAGACATTTTCATTTTCTATTTTTTTTTTAGTTTTTTTTCTAAAAATATCAATTAAATTTTATTTGTTGATTGAAAAAGCTTGAAAATTTAATAGAAGGCTCCTAGTATATTGTTTCAAAATCAGATGAAAAATATTAAAAATCCTTAGTCACAGTTTTTTTTTATAAGCATTTAAAGTTCAAAAAATGACAAAATATGGAAAAATCACGAAAATTAGCAAATTATTTTGAGTTAAGAATTCGTAAAAATTTTTCTTTTTAAATCTAAGATTTTAAAATGTAATACAAGATTTTTTATAAGATTATCTAGCTTTATCAAACAAAAAATATCTATAAGAAAGGCAAATTAAATTTTTATGATCGTTTGAAATTCAAATTTTTACAACATTGGATATTCACTCGATTTCTCATCTAGCGATTTTCTTATTTTGTTGTAATTCAAAAACGAATAACTGTAGATACATGAAAATTTTACTGAATTTTTATATTAGCATTTCCTAAACACCATACAATTTTGAAAATATTTTGACTCTTTTTGAGCTGTTTACGGACATTTTCGGTTTTCATTTTTTTTTAGTTTTTTTTTCTATAAATATCAATAA
>NW_021762134.1:0-817 GCF_005508785.2 Acyrthosiphon pisum
AAAACCATTTTTACTATGTTTTACATTTGTAAAACGGAGACCACACATGCGTGTGTAGCATCCTCTTAATAATATTTGTCATTCCGAATTTATTCAATTCAGCGTAGCCCGCAGATTAAATAAATATATTAGTAAAAATCAAGTAATAACCAAAGCTATAAATAGAAGATTTCGTACCCAACCGTAATCCCTAAGATAGTATAATTTTCTATAATAATATCATTGCTGCATATTGACAAAAGCTGAAACACTGAAATGTGCATTCACACAATACTGGTGTTTGTTTTAATCGTGAATTCGTGAACAGTTATCATTAATTGGCATGGAAAAAAAAATTCCGAACCAATAAACCACAATAATTTAAAAATGATTGGTGAAATACTGAAATGAATTGGGGGTGCTAGTTTGTAACGTGGGGGTACTAAGCACCCCCAAGCACCCCCCTATGTGCGCCTATGCTTATAACTTATAGGTTAAGTATGCAAAAATATGCGAAAATTTGATATTTTATCATAGAATCTACACACTACAAGACATCAACATTTCGAATCAAATTAATTCTCGGTGAATTGTAAAAAAAATGTTTTTCCATAAAAATCCGGTCCTTATATCACAATTATACCTACCAAATATTTAAAAAAAAATGTTAACTCATTTTGTTATAATATTTTATGATATTAAAATTTAAAGTGTTACACATAATTGGCTATCGATTGCAGCGAATGTGTTCAATATTAATTATTCTGGTATAGTGGTCTCCAAATGAAAAGGTTAATTATTGAATTATAATGGATAGATTTTTTATGTTTAGACGCTT
>NW_021762135.1:0-1112 GCF_005508785.2 Acyrthosiphon pisum
CATGCCGTGCCACTACGCACGGTGATGGTAATTTTTTTTTTTAAAATTCGGCTACCGTGCCACTAACTACCCTTGGCATTGGTTTCGCTAGATAATGTGAGTCGTCTCGATCGTTTGCCCTTGGCATTGGTTTCGCTAGATAATTTCAGTCGAATCGATCGTTTGTCCTTGGCATTGGTTTCGCTAGATAATTTGAGTCGTCTCGATCGTTTGCGCTTGGCTGAGGTTTCGCTAGATAATTTGAGTCGTCTCGATCGTTTGCCCTTGGCATTGGTTTCGCTAGATAATTTCAGTCGTATCGATCGTTTGCGCTTGGCTGAGGTTTCGCTAGATAATTTCAGTCGTCTCGATCGTTTGCCCTTGGCATTGGTTTCGCTAGATAATTTCAGTCGAATCGATCGTTTGTCCTTGGCATTGGTTTCGCTAGATAATTTGAGTCGTCTCGATCGTTTGCGCTTGGCTGAGGTTTCGCTAGATAATTTGAGTCGTCTCGATCGTTTGCGCTTGGCTGAGGTTTCGCTAGATAATTTGAGTCGTCTCGATCGTTTGCCCTTGGCATTGGTTTCGCTAGATAATTTCAGTCGAATCGATCGTTTGTCCTTGGCTGAGGTTTCGCTAGATAATTTGAGTCGTCTCGATCGTTTGCGCTTGGCTGAGGTTTCGCTAGATAATTTCGGTCGTATCGATCGTTTGCGCTTGGCTGAGGTTTCGCTAGATAATTTCAGTCGTATCGATCGTTTGCGCTTGGCTGAGGTTTCGCTAGATAATTTCAGTCGTATCGATCGTTTGTCCTTGGCATTGGTTTCGCTAGATAATTGATAGGCATATGGCCAGTGGGCCGTACCGACGGCCTTCGCTCGGGCGAGGTTCTTAATTGTAATATTCACATGCCGTACCACTACGCACGGTGATATTAATTTTTTTCAACTCCTCATGCCGTACCACTACGCACGGTGGTGGTCATTTTTTTTTTAAAATTCGGCTACCGTGCCACTAACTACCCTTGGCATTGGTTTCGCTAGATAATTTGAGTCGTCTCGATCGTTTGCGCTTGACTGAGGTTTCGCTAGATAATTTCGGTCGTCTCGATCGTTTGTCCTTGGCTGAGGTTT
>NW_021762136.1:0-1152 GCF_005508785.2 Acyrthosiphon pisum
TGAAAAGTTTTGATCTCGTTCACGATTAAAGATAGTACTATCTATAGCCGTTTGGTAGGTACAACCAATATTTATTCTGTGGTAGGTATCGTGGTCAAAATTAAACAGAATGTTAAAAAATAAAAAATAAATTTTATTAGGAGTCAAAAAATATTGATACAGTTATAATGAATAATACAATCGAAATAATTAAATGGTACGCGGTTGTGCTCGGACGCGAGTATAATTAAATACGTGGATAATGTGATATTCGATCGTTACGACAAAAGCGGACGGACGGAGCGCGTTAACGTATACCTTATATCATACTTAATACTTATACCACTGAATAAATAAATCCTTTGAGATATATAAACAATACATAAATCTAATCGGAGCGTAGTTCCAGTGGGCACACGTGAGTGCGCTGTTTGACTATTACCTAACCATAGATTAAAGTTTCGAAATGATTTTCGAATGAAAATAAAATTTGGTAGCATACTAGCATCATGTGATTTTGGTTCAACATATATAAAGAATTAATGATGTTATTAACTCGGGCTTTCCATGACAAATTTTAACTTAAAAAACAGTTATAAAAGATGAAAACTAATAAAAAAAAATAAAATATTTGGGTACAGGGCCGTATTTACAATTTTTGCACCCTGGGTCAACAATATTTGTACGCCCCTCCCCCACCTAAAAAAAAATAATTAATTCGTTTTTTAATCGTTTAGTTATAGTTATTTATTTATGAACATTTTGTTAAAAACAGACCACGATGATGCATTATTTTAATTACTGTCAAAACGTATAACAACATAAAATTGTACACTATTGAAAAAGAAACAAAATTAATGCACTTAACCATGCCCTTTACCATTTTACCACTTTAATGCACTTTATCATGCCCCTCACGAATTTAAAAATTTTGGAAGTTATAGCCATCCAAAGTTTGCGATTTTACGTTTATGCGCATGCGTGCAACGCTACTTGACTGCCACGTGCAGCACCATAAACATTTTTAGCACTAAAAAAAAACAAAAATATGCCTAGATTTGTTGTGTAAAACCACCCTTGGGCAGGTCTCGGAATTAAACAAGGTTGTTAAAAAACCATAAATGTACTGCGCTCGAACCAAAAAACTCGAAAAACATCCCCCGAATTTCTGTG
>NW_021762137.1:0-723 GCF_005508785.2 Acyrthosiphon pisum
CCCCTCGGGCTGAGACATTCCCCCAGAATCAATATATTTTTTTCCACATAATAATAGGTTGCAAAATAGGTTCTTTTGTTTTACCTGAAATATATGATCATCATAATATCGGCATTTATCGACTATCATTATTCATGTTACAGATTTATTAGTTACTACTAGGGATCAAAATTTCCGAAAAAAAAGGTTTTCCGAAAAAAACCCGCGTTTTTTCCCGTTTTTTTCGGAAAAATTGAGAAAATTGGTTTCATTTAAAATTTACGGAAAAATGGTTTTAACGAAAAAAACTGGTTTTTTTCCTGAAAAAATTGAAAAATTGAATGAAAAAGAATGGTTTTTTTTTCTAAAGAACTGAAAAAGTAATATATATAGTAGAAACAATCTAATAAATAATGATAGTTGATAATCATATTACATACATATTATATATACCATACCTAACTTAAAGTCTGTATAGTGGATAAATCTAGAGGATTCTATACTTGATTTATAAATAATTATAATTTGTAATATTAACTACTAAAATACTAACTATTAAGTATTTACTAATTAGTTATTTCTTATTATTTCTTAATATTATTTTATATTTAAATATATATTTAATATATTTTATTACCAACTCACTAAGTTTGATAATATACAAACTATCAAATAGTTACTAGTCATCACTCACCATTCACCAGTCACTGTAATATAATTTATAAACCTATCAGCCAGTTACTA
>NW_021762138.1:0-1248 GCF_005508785.2 Acyrthosiphon pisum
TTGAAATAAGTGGTCACTCGATTTTTAGAACGGTAAAAAATATTTACCGGGTAAAAAAAATATCGGTAAAATTTACGTAAATTTACCTTACCGGTAAAATTTACCGGGTAAATTTACCAAGCTCCCATCTCTACTGGTGAATGAACCTCCAATGTCTGTAAATCTACTATACAATTACCAGCCCCTGGATACAAATCAAGGTGACAACGTAGGCCGCACCACGTGACTTTTTACATTCGCATGTAAATCACCAATCGTCCGAAGCGCTACAATTGCCGGCTTTATAATGGCCCCCACCCAATTTCAAATCCTACTACGAGAGCAAACACAGTAGAACCAAATCACATAACAATTAATGCAGCGCTACTAAAATTGCCAGGCAGATTTGAACCCAATGTGGCCGCTCTCAAAGCACACGCCTTAACCCACCGCGCCACAATGCTTAGATACGTAATGTAAACTATTTAACACTATTTAAATAAAATTAAACTAGTATAATTATACCACACTGTATACTTCACACTGTATAGTAGTCAGCAGATAACATTCCACAACAGGATGTTAAAAAATAATCAGTTTAGTTACATATTATTATTATTATTCGAATTATGTAATTAGTTGTTCGTTCTTTATTATTTTACATTTAAATATATTTATTCATCATAATAACATCGAACGTAATAACGTAAATATTGCACGTTGTTACGTTGTTACAATTTTTTAATAATAAAATTATAATAAGATTTATATATAACAAAACATTGAGTAAAACATGTAAAAACTAACATAAACATCGAACGTCTAACGTCTAACGTCTAACAACGTAACAACGTAAACATCGAACGTCTAACGTAAACATCAAACGTCTAACGTTACGTTGTTATGTTGTTACGTTGTTACGTTGTTATGTTGTTACGTTATTTTGAAATTAATATAATTTTAAATACGCGGTTAAAAAAAAATTTTTATTTTTTATAATAAATAAAGGAAATGGAAAATTTAAAAACACTTTTAAATAAATGCAATGAAAAATATGAGTTTGTAAAATTAGATTCATTAGAACAAGGAAAAAAATATGAAATAACATTTTTCGAATATATTATTACAAAGAATGGTAACACAATAACTGCTGTATTAGAAAATAAAATTAGAGTATTTTTACCAAATAGATTTAATAATGAAATTACAGATGAAAATATACTGTTATATAATAATAATCCCAAAACTAAATTAAAGCTTATTTATAAA
>NW_021762138.1:3463-4700 GCF_005508785.2 Acyrthosiphon pisum
TAGCAAACAATCAAATTCTAATATTCCATCTGTTATCTCATATAATAATCAAACTGTTACTGGTGGCGACAAAATCGCGGAAAGTTTCGCCAATTATTATTCTACTATTTACAAACAATTAAATTTTATGCAAAAACCACCCGATGATATTAAATCGATGAAAGTCGATTTGAACACCTGCGTCATTACTTTAAGCGATATTTATGATGAGTTAAGCAACTTAAAATCCACTACTTGTCCTGGTCCTGATAATATTCCGTATGCTATCTTCACAAACTGTAAATGTGTTCTGTCTATCCCTTTATTATACTTATTTAATATGTCACTTAAATCTGGTGTTTTTCCAGATAAATGGAAAATTTCTTATATTAAACCTATTCCTAAAGGGGTAGACATTACTTTGGTCACTAATTATCGCCCAATTTCTATAATTTCGATTATCCCTAAATTGTTTGAAAGTATTGTACACAAAAAAATTTTTCCGTTATTTAAAAATATTATCTCTGATGTTCAACATGGCTTCATGCCAGGTAAATCAACAACCACGAACTTACTAGTACTCCTACAAGCTTTCAGAACTGGACTCCAAGTCGACGTTATTTATACTGATTTCTCCAAGGCGTTTGATAAAGTAGATCATTGTGTTCTTAGCTCAAAGTTATTTAATCTAGGTATACGTAATCCTTTCCACTCTTGGTTAGTTTCATTCATAACTGTAAGGCAGCAATATGTAAAATGCACGAGTTTTAATTCTTCACTATTTAAAATTAACACTGGTGTTCCTCAGGGATCACATTTAGCTCCACTTCTATTTAATTTATTTATCAATGACATCGAATTTTTAAACTCTAATACGTTATTATATGCAGATGATATGAAAATTTACCGTATAATTATATCACCAGCTGATAATTTGTTGCTACAGGATGACTTAAATCGTCTTAGCACCTGGTGTACTCAAAATAATTTATCCCTCAACATAAACAAATGTAAAATTATTACCTTCTCTAAAAACCGTACACCTACTTTGTATAATTATTATATAAACAACATTAAATTAGATCGAGTCTATCTGTACAAGGATCTGGGAATTTATTTTGACCCATCTCTTTCATTTAATGATCACTATATTTATATTCAAAATAAAGCCTCTTCAATGTTAGGTTTCATAAATCGTAGCTGTAAAGACTTCGTAAATCCTTTAGCGTTAAAGTCACTCTACTGTTCCTTCGTTAGA
>NW_021762139.1:0-723 GCF_005508785.2 Acyrthosiphon pisum
AGGGAAAGAAACAGAATTAGGTGTTGAGTATACACCACCAGATATTGCTTATACAGTAATAGGAATAAAAACTCCAAAATTTTACACTCAAGGTTTTTTAAAAGACATAAATGGCAGTATTGAAACAGAAAATAGCAAAACTATAATAGGAAAGAAAAATTATACTGTTGATCAATTAAATAAAATACTACCATCAAATATAAAAATAATACAGACAAATAACTATATTACAATTAAATCTAATGTGTATTATTTAATGGATGAAAATTTAAAATCAAGTTTAGGATTAGGTAATATATATAGTTATAAACATATTGGTTCAGATATTATATTCAGTAATTATTTTGAAAATAAATTTATTGAAGTACATTGCAATATAACTGAAAATTCCATTTCTAACCATAAAACTAAGCAATATTTGCATATAGACGATGATATTTTAGGTATTATTAAATGCGATAAGGGTGGCCAATATATAACTAATGATGTTAAATATATTCCTATAAATAGAATAAAATTTAAATATATTGAAGTATTTATCACAGATCAAGATGGTATTAAAATAATATGTGATAATTTTGTTGCATATTTAATTCTAAAAACATAGATTGATATCTATTTTTGACGTTCACCCTGTTTGGGTGAGCGTCAGATTCTTTGTAAAATCTTATAAATTCTAATAAATTCTATAAAATGTTTATAATAATTTAAAATTCTAACATG
>NW_021762140.1:0-1827 GCF_005508785.2 Acyrthosiphon pisum
TATAACTATATAAGTATAGTAAAACATTTAAATGTACCTATAATGTAAGTATAATATATATAATATAAATTGAATTGCAACAAAATAATTATCATCATTATGCTTCGTTCTATTACAAATATCATATGAGCTTCTTTTTCGTTGCTCAAGTTTATAGTTTATATAGGGGGTTTGATACTAGGATAATGGATATACACCTATGGACAATATATGATTATATTTTTTATAGGTAAATGGTAATTAGTAATACTTAGGAGTAGAGTATACATGTGTTCACATTTCCATTTATATTTCTTGGATTTTTTTCCCGTAGGCTTTTTTTCCGCTTACCATTCGAGTTATATGCTTGCACAGCTGCAACAAAAAAGGTGTGCAATAAACACGGGCCTCCAGCAAAATTATATCTAAGATTTGAAAATTTAATACAAGATTCCATGTACGTTTTTCCTTTAACAAAAAAAAAATATATCTACCGAAAAGTCAAATTAATTAATTACGAGCGTATGAAGCTAGATTTTTTCGACATAAGATATCCATCCGAAAATTAATGATTTATCGAGGAACGATTTTCTTATTTTGCTGTAAGCGATTCAAAAACGAATAACAACCGTAGATAGGTATACTTGAAATTTTCTAAAATTAAATAAAAACGGAGACAAAAATATATATGCGGGTGCGATGTCCTCTTAAGAATTATTGCACTACAATAATACTTATATAATATGTGCACGCACGCACTTGGTATATTTTGTAGTTTGGACCATATGTATGATATTATTACATTTAAAATTGTGCACGTGTGTGTGTTTTGTGTACAACAGTAAAACGCCTGTACGATCAATTTAAGTTGTTTTCAGAATTCCAAGAACGAACAATGCTTACAGCTGCAACTGGATTTTACTCGACCGATAAATAATGTAATGCCATTATTGTTCGATAATATTATACTATCTATACATTGGTAATCTCTGACCCTATGCTACAGCAGATTACCAGTCCAGGAAAATAACCATCGCTTTAAAACGAAATACTATATAGTTAGGTATATTAAAAAAAAATCTACGTGCTTAAACTAAATATAATGTCACGTCCCGGCTAAAACGCTGCACAGCTGCTGAAAAACATAAAAATACGGCCAAAAATATATAAAGGAAACTGCCTATCGATATTTATGATGTTATAAATATACAATTATCATTGAAATACACTTTCATTGATATGAAATACATAACAATTTATTTTATCGATTATTAATTCTGGTTCTTCGTCACTGCAATAACTATAATGTCTAACAACAAATCGTCGACTTCCTGAAGCAGTTTTTTTTCATATTTTAATCGATTTCTCCAAAACTGATTTTAAGAGGATCCAATGATATATTATATAGCAATAGCCTTTGCGAAATGTCAACATTAATGTTTATTCCAGAAGACTTTCGTCGGTAAAACTCGAGTTTTAACAGATCTATACCAATAATGGTTTACACAATATTGCAATCACCGGTTGAAAAAAATTACGCAAATGTGAGCAGATAATTTTTAATTAGTATTGTACTTCAACGAACTGATAAAATAAATTGCCGTGGTGAAACATAATTAATAAACATTTAACATACGAAATATCTATACGTTTTTAATAACTTATAAGTTTGATTCAGTATTATCAATATTATTGTGAGTTTAAACTAAAATATATGGTCCGCATAATATACCTAATCTTTATACGATATGTGTATCACATTTTGTAAGTACCGACACTGTTAAATTACTCAATTAACTAGAGTAACATATTTTTCAGTGATCTTATCTTAATTATATTACGACTATA
>NW_021762141.1:0-971 GCF_005508785.2 Acyrthosiphon pisum
TCCACCTAAACCTACTTGTGGAAACGAAATAATTATTGAAGGTAAATAATATTGTAAATTTCTCTCCAGTTGATATATATTTTATTAAATTGTATTTAATTTAATATTTTTCACATAATTTTAAGTCATTAAAAAATACATTTTATTTTTTACACATATTTTTTTTTAATTTACTAGAAGAGTATCGGGAATATGGAAATGAAAGATTTTTGCTGTATGACAATGGCCCAAATTCTGATTCTGCGTAGCATTTTTATTTTTTTTATAGCATTTACCAACAATTTTTAATAGTTAAATGAAAAATAAACAAAAAAAATCCTAATGTTCCCAAACTTTAATTTTACTAATGTTATCCAAGTAATAAAAACGCTACGATACAGATAAAGTTGTTCCCTATGCGTTGTGGGATTTTGGTAGGTAATCACTATAAATACCGAGGGAGTGGTTCTATCCCGCTCAAAACAGTTTTTTGCTATTATATACATTTGTAAGACGGATACAACACATGCGGGTATCACGTCCTCTTGAGAAATACGGTTTATGTTTGGATTTAAATCTTTAGATCATATTAAACGGAACAATACGAACAATTTTTGAAGCCAACATAACTGTTGGACCTCAGTGATACGTGCATGCGCGTGGCTCTTATCATTAATGTTTGGCCCGGATTAATATAATATGATAAGCAGTTGCGCAAACGCAGATGTCACAGGTTCTGTAGTGCCTAACGAACGTCGATTACAAATATTTACGCAGGTAAACGTTTCGTTCGAAATAATGCGGATAACGTACATTTTGTTCGTTCGATTTCCTTACGCAGTTTTCGAGAATAGACCCGCTGGGGTCCAGTATATCTTAGTCCATGCTTTTCAGTCTATTTAACAGTTATTGTAGACTGTTGCCATTATCAAATATCATTTGCCTCATGAGTTATGACAAATTTGATGATAAACATAATGATATTCCCATGA
>NW_021762142.1:0-1006 GCF_005508785.2 Acyrthosiphon pisum
GTAAAATCTGAATGTACTGGATACGAATTATTTCTTACTAAATAAACCAATGAAGGAAAATCGTTAGAAAACTTCTGTAAATTCATGGTTTTTAATAAAACCTAAAATAATTGGTTGAAAAAAAAATCGAATCAATAAGATAATTTACTGAAAAAAAATTACACGACTTGATTGTACAACAGTTGCATTGTAACTGACTAAATGTTAATATCTTGTCTGTCAAATTAAAAATCGTTTAGAATTTTTTCTATACAATTACAGGGAGATTTGTTTCACTGTTAGGCATACATTCCTGGTTAAACTTTTTTCATCTCCCCGTAAAAAGTGACTCAGAACCGCCAACCATACATATTAGAATTTTTAGCTATACGGTGATCGAATGTGCTGCAAGGCGGACTTTCCTCCTTGAATTTTTTTCACCTCAAATTACTACTATAAAATTGTATATTATATTTAATATTTGTTGTAAAATACTGTTAACTGATTAAAAATAAATAAACAAAATTATAATAATAAGAAAAATATTTGTATTTATTTCTGAAAATGATATTAAAAATCGTTTAGAATTTTTTCTATAAAATTACAGGGAGATTTGTTTCACTGTTAGGCATACATTCCTGGTTAAACTTTTTTCATCTCCCCGTAAAAAGTGACTCAGAACCGCCAACCATACACATTAGAATTTTTAGCTATACGGTGATCGAATGTACTGCAAGGCGGACTTTCCTCCTTGAATTTTTTTCACCTCAAATTACTACTATAAATTTGTATATTATATTTAATATTTGTTGTAAAATACTGTTAACTGATTAAAAATAAATAAACAAAATTATAATAATAAGAAAAATATTTGTATTTATTTCTGAAAAATGATATTAAAAATCGTATAGAATTTTTTCTATAAAATTACAGAGAGATTTGTTTCACTGCAAGGACGGACTTTCCTCCTTGAACTTTTTTCATCTCCCCGTAAAAAGTGACTCAGAACCGCCAACCATACATATTA
>NW_021762143.1:0-1365 GCF_005508785.2 Acyrthosiphon pisum
TGTATAGTATAGTGATGGAAAAAACATCGGTAACTTTACCAATAATAGGTGGTAAAAATGGTAAAATAGAATCAAAGGTTAAGTAATAAAATTTCATAAAGCCATTTTTTTTAGCAGTAAATACTAAATACGATTGTTATTTCAATTGTTGTATTCTTGACAAATATATTAGTTTTTTCTAATAATAACATTAAAACTAAAAATGAATCTATTTTTCTGTATCGGTATATATTATGAATATTCATAATACAATAAAATTAATATATAATTACAATGAAAGTACCAAAATTAACACAGCATTTCCTTTTTTTTTATGTTTAAAAGTCAAACAATTTATATTTATTTACATTTAACTACCTATTGGCTATTATAGTTATTAAAAGGTTAATATTTTATAGTTTAATTATATTAAAAAAGGTGGGTAAGTGGATGTCGCTCTGATGTACAGTAGGTTACAAGTGGGTCACTGTATAATGGATAGTATTTAATTTGAATTCAATGATATAATATCACTGAATAAGAAAAATGATTCTGAGTGGTGACGGTTTGTCAGTCTAGGTATTAGACATATTATAGATATACTTATTATCTATAGTATTAACAAAAAAATTGACCTATAAGAAGTAGGTGTCAATAATAAATTCAAAATTATTCATATCACAATATCCATTAGGTAACGCGTTATACATTAACAACAAGCCATGGTACTATCATAGATATATAATAGTATACTTTAGAAGTTTCAAGTACCCACGAATAATATTATACAATCACAACAAAATAACTAAAATAGTTATTCCAGGTTTTTTAATATGTAATTTCGTCCAAATTTGAGCTTTTAGACTATAAAAACAAACTGTGCTTATGCATTTTTTAGATTTTTTGGTGACAGAATTAACTATTTACTCCACGTGGAATCTTGTTATAAATTTTCAATCCTTAGGTATAAAAGTTGAATATTTTATAAATTTTTAACTACAAAATAATTATTCAATTTTAAATTTGATAAATTTTGTCAAAATTTGATCTTTAAATGCTTATAAAAAAAAAATTGTGCCTATGTATTTTTAATATTTTTCAACTGATATTGTAACAATATATCAGGAGCTTGAATTAAATTTATACACTTTTTGGCCCAACAGATAAATCTTTATTGATATTTATAGAAAAAAAACTAAAAAAAATTGTAAAATGAAAATGTCCGTAAACAGCTCAAAAAGAGTCAAAATATTTTCAAAATTGTATGGTGTATTGGAAATGCTAATATAAACATTAAGTAAAATTTTCATGTATCTGCAGTCATTCGTTTTTGAATAACAACAAAATAAGGAAATCGCTGCATAAGAAATCGAGTGAATATCCAAT
>NW_021762144.1:0-779 GCF_005508785.2 Acyrthosiphon pisum
TTTCTGGTATATTTCTACTTTACGGGACACCTTTATTTTTTTTTTTTTTTTTTTGATACTTATGTAGTTAAGTAGGTACGCTGAAGACGATGGTGAAGTTAGAATTTGGGGCTCAGACTTAGTTTCGAAGTTTTGTCACTTCAAAGTTAGTATATAATAGGTACGTTTGATAACTTATAAATGTCGCGTCTCCAAGCGGGCCCAGTTGTGGCCCAGTGGTGGTTTACACGGCAAATAGGGGGATATTTTCGATTTTAATGTCCGAGCGAACGTAGCGAGCGAGTGGCCACGCTTGCAATAAACGTATACTTTAAATACAATATTTTTGAAAACCTATGTTCACCCGTGGTGGTTTACACAGCAAATAGGGGGATTTTTTCGATTTTAATGTCCGAGCGAGCGTAGCGAGAAATCAAGTATTATAGATATTTAAGGGTTATTATATAAAGTTAAAACTTCAATTAGCTATAACTTCGAGAATAACTTCGTGCGCCAAATTCTGATTTCACCAACATTTTTTTTACCCAAAAAATGAATAATCCCCCCCAAAAAAAACCCAAAAAAAGGGGTGTCCCGTAAAGGAGAAAAGTTCCGTTTTTCTTTACGTCCAAGAAAATTACTGGGGAAATTTAAAATGATACATCAAAGTAAAAACACATTCAAAAATTTGCATTATTCTTCGGACGAAAATTAACTTAATTTAGATATTTTTGAAATAAAATTAACTTGAAGTTAACACGTTAATCTTGAAAAAAAGTAGCTTATTAATTAAAAGTATT
>NW_021762145.1:0-1155 GCF_005508785.2 Acyrthosiphon pisum
TTTTAGTTTTTTTTTCTATAATTATCAATTAAGTTTTATCTGTTGTGCCAAAAAGTGTAAAAATTTAATACAAGGCTCCTATTATATTATTACAATAGCAGTTGAAAAATATTAAAAATACATTGGCTCAAATTTTTTTTATAAGCATTTAAAGTTCGATTTTCGACAAAATTTATCAAATTTAAAACGTAATAATTATTTTGTAGTTAAAAATGTATAAAATGTTCAAATTGTATAGCTAAGGATTGAACATTTGGGCATGTGCCAGTTGCCCCCAAAAGTACTTTTTTTTATACCAATCCCCCTTAAACTATACCTAGAGCAAAATGTACCAGTTGCACTCAACCAAATGTACCAGTTGCCTCTAACCGAATGTACCAGTTGCCCTCATATGTTAATATATACACGATTACAATATATAGCCAGTAAAATAGGGGAGGTAAATATGCAAATAAAAAATAAAATTATTGATAAAAATAAAGTAAAATAGTATAAAATTATAGAATCAAATTTTGATATTTGCAATTATATATGAAATTGTATTTTGTAATAAAACAAATATATATAGTGCTATAAGCAGTGTAAACGAAATTAAAAATATTACTAATTGCACATACTTGAACATAAAAGCCAGAATTGAAGATTTAATAAATAAATATAAAAATCAGAATATTAGTAGACTAGATTTTGTAAAATTTATTTGTAATTATTATGACAAAACATAATATTTTATCTAATTTTTTTAATATTTTTTTTTTGATAAATTATAACATTGAGTGCCACATAATTATAAAATGTATTATTTTATTGACTATTGTATTAATATTATTTTGTTAATAATTATTACAAGTATAATATGAATTTTTTTCTATCATTTTATACTATTTTTTTATTGACAAATTATCACATTGAATATGCCACTTATCATTATAATTTTATTATTTATTATGAATTTTTTTTTTGTGTCATGTATACTATTTTTTGTTGTCAAATTATAAAATTGTATGCCACATAATTATTATAATATTTATTATTTTATTGACTACTATGGTCTTCATATTATTTTATTAGTTATTATTACAAATACAATAATTTTCTATCATTTTATACTACCTATTTTACTTTTATTTTTGATAAATGATTTGTATTAAAATA
>NW_021762146.1:0-690 GCF_005508785.2 Acyrthosiphon pisum
TAAAATTTTGAAAATAATTTTACTTTTTTTGAGCTGTTTACGGACATTGTAAGTTTTCAATTTTTTTAGTTTTTTTTTCTATAAATATCAATAAAGTTTTATCTATTGGGCCAAAAAGTGTAAAAAATTAATACAAGACTCCCGATACATTGTTACAATAGCAGTTGAAAAATATTAAAAATACATATGCACAATTTTTTTTTATAAGCATTTGAAGTTAAAATGTTGACAAAATTTATCAATTTAAAATTGAATAATTAATTTATAGTTAAAAATTTATAAAATGTTCAACTTTTATATCTAAAGATTGAAAATTTAAAACAAGATTCCACGTAAATATTTAATTCTGTTACCAAAAATTCTAAGAAATACATAAGCACAGTTTATTTTTATAGTAATTTTAAGTTCAAATTTGGACGAAATTACATATTAAAAAACCTGGAATACCTTTTTTAGTTATTTTGTTGTGATTGTAATGATTGTATAATATTATTAATGGGTACTTGAAACTTCTAAAGTATACTATTATATATCTATGATAGTACCACGGTTTGTTGTTGATGTATGACGCGTTACCTAATGGATATTGTGATATGAATAATTTGGAATTTATTATAGATACCTGTTATAGGTCAATTTTTATTTTAATACCATAGATATAAGTATATATATTTCTAATACCTAGACTGA
>NW_021762147.1:0-1008 GCF_005508785.2 Acyrthosiphon pisum
TATAACTAATCTACTTAATATAGTAGTACCTACATAATATATTACAGTTGGTTGAGGGATTCAAATTTGGTAAATAAAAATGTTATGGAGAATATTATATTACTGTTTTTAGGTGAGTCACATTTGGTTAGGTTAAAATACTGCTACATATTCTAAAGACTGGCAATTAAATTATAATAATGATATGACTGAATACTATTTGATATATAGGTTTGATTATGAGAGAATTATATGAAATAAAATATTTAATAAATAATAAATTTGATATATTTTATTATTTTACATGGGTTGGATTAGGTATATGGAATGGTTCTTTTAAACTTGAATATAACTATTAACTAAGCTACACGTATACTATGTAGTACCTAATATATTACAGTTTTTAGGTGAGGTAATGTATAGGTAATGTTGGTAATAAGACATTTGATGGAGGATTCAAATACTGCTGCAGATACCATATAATACAATATTAATGAACTTATATTACATATACTACATATATTTCAGTGAAGTCTGGTAGTTAAAGTGTATAATGATATGATGTTTGATGTTACTTATGTAGGTAGATTTATGGAGTGTATTACAATATATTATTATTAATATATACTATAGGTAGGTTTAATCATGAACAATAAATTGACAATTGATAAATAATAATATTTAATTGACATCCACAACCATTGGTTTAATATCTACATATTGTGCTTTAATAATATGCTTTATTGAGCAACGCACCTAAATCGTTAAATATTAGGTATATAACATAATATGTAGTAGGTACTTGATATATTACAAATTTTAGGTGAGTCATTTATATCAATTTAGTATAGCATAAAAGTACTACTGCATATTCTTCATAATACAATATTAATAAACAAAATAGCACTTTATGTATTTAATTAAAGTCCGAAAACTAAATTGTATAAGATATGACTATATACAATTTGATATAACTTATATAGGTAGGTTTGGGTATTATATGAATATACTATTTATTATTTTACATGG
>NW_021762148.1:0-751 GCF_005508785.2 Acyrthosiphon pisum
CCACAAGAACGATTATATCTCACACAATTTCGCACGTAATAAATACGAAGGGATCTCGACTTGATACGTTCTAAGACTCTGGAGGTGAGAAGTGTTGTGTGTAACTATTATGCGCCCGGAGTCCACAAGATATACTATTAACGCATTTTATGCACACCATATAAAACGAATTGAATAAAATTGGTCGTATTATTTCCCCACTGACCGTATAGAGTTCACAAAGGTTGCGTGTATCTCAATAGTATCCAGAATCCACAAGAAACGATTATATCTCACACAATTTCGCACGAAATAAATACGAAGGGATCTCGACTTGATACGTTCTAAGACTCCGGAGGTGAGAAGTGTTGTGTGTAACTATTATGTGCCCGGAGTCCACAAGACATACTATTAACGCATTTTATGCACACCATATAAAACGAATTGAATAAAATTGATTGTATTATTTACCCACTGACAATATAGAATTCACAAAGTTTGCGTGTATCTCAATAGTATCCAGAATCCACAAGAAACGATTATATCTCACACAATTTCGCACGTAATAAATACGAAGGGATCTCGACTTGATACGTTCTAAGACTCTGGAGGTGAGAAGTGTTGTGTGTAACTATTATGCGCACGGAGTCCACAAGACATACTATTAACGCATTTTATGCACACCATATAAAACGAATTGAATAAAATTGATCGTATTATTTACCCACTGACAATATAGAATTCACAAAGTTTGCGTGTATCTCAATTTTAT
>NW_021762149.1:0-845 GCF_005508785.2 Acyrthosiphon pisum
TTATTGTCTTGAGGTTTAACCTCTACAAAGAATAGAGGATGGGGGCTTTTATCTTTGTTTTTGACGTTGTGAACAAATTTGACACTGTGACCTAATTCGGTTATTTTATAATTAATTATGTATAAAAATAATCAAACAGTACCTACATCAGGTCGACTAAGATACAAAACAGATTACTGGCCATAATAAATATGGAAAGAAATTAATTATCCAATAATAATAAAAAAAAAATAATAATAATGGTGTTTTATAAAATTTCTCATCTAAAATATAATATGGGTCTATATAGTCTATACGCATTTATAAAAATAATATATAATATAATTATTAATTATACTTATTTTAATGTTTACTCATCTTGTTTAATTACTTTTACTGCATGGTTAAACTTTGATCTAACAAGACTCCCCGCGACTTCTTAACTTTTGGGACGTTCATGAATCATGATGGAGAGCGTGGAAGATTTTAACCCCCATGGCTTCTTTTTAACCATAGGGTTTCTAGAAATCTTGTCCCCCGTATAAACTAATTAAACCCTATAGTTACGCTCATGTGTGACTGTATGGTTGATATGGCGTTAGACTGTAGACCGTTTTTCGTTTGACACAAATTTACATACCTAATATAATATGTTCTTATACTAAATATTATATTCAGAAATTGAGTATTAAGCACATTTAATAAGCTATTTACGAATAATGGATCAGTGGACCAATAAAATGTGTGAAGGACATGGACGCATTGTCTCCTTTATATACCTAGGTACCTACCAAATATATTAAAACAACCAAAAAAAAGTATAAATAATATTTATTTTAGCACCAAGGTATCAAGTATAATAACAA
>NW_021762149.1:3252-4230 GCF_005508785.2 Acyrthosiphon pisum
ATTAAAGTTTTATTGACATCATAGAAATAAAACTAATTAAATTGGAAACTGAAATTGTCCGTAAACTGCTCAAAACAAATCAAAATATTTTGAAAATGTTATCATGTATAGAAAATTGAAATATAAACAACCAGTGAAAATTTCATGTATCTACAGTCATTCGTTTTTAAGTTACACCAGAAACCAAAATCAATTTTCTCGAAAACAGATTTTGCGTAAAAATTCCCTTTTTTCCTTAATTTTTCTTTTGTTTTTCACGGCGCATTTGAAAACGATTGGAAAAATTTTACTTTCGACCCCCCAAAGTACCAACTAGATTCACTTTCCTATCAGAAAAAGTACTGTTGAAGAAAATCCAAGCACTTTTACTGTCCTAAAAGGTGATGGCAGACACAAAAATAAAAAAAAAACATACATCATTGTAAAATCAATACATTCATTGTTCCACTCAGAATCTAAAATATCATCCAAACATGACCAAATTGAAAATGTGTACATTAGTATACATTGCTATAAAGTTTATAATTTAACCATACAATATATTATGATGTGCAAAATTTTTTTTTCAATCACATAAATGAATTAAATTAAGTTTTGTATAGAACTCGTATAAATCTAGTGTATATATTGTATAATTTCTCCATTGTAATACTTAATACTTAATAGTATAGTGCTTACTAGCATTTATGTTATTTTTCCATGCATTAATTTGAATAATAAAAAGATAAAATTAAGTTTAGACCAGTAATCCAGGACCACCCATTTCAGATCAACTAATCAAGCAGAACATAATATTTTTAAGTCCATAATTTATTTATTTATTCTTTAAGAAAATAATGGGCCCCAATGAATAATTTCGTTCTAAATAACGTCAGGCACATACATTTAAAGAATATGGTAACTTATAAGACGTATGATATTGAATTCTATAGTATATAAATTATGAACATTTTATTTGAAATAAAATCATTTACTTTT
>NW_021762150.1:0-781 GCF_005508785.2 Acyrthosiphon pisum
GGAGTTTGAACTGGTATTGGGGTGCCATCAATGCATTCCAGAAAATATTTAAGTATTAAACAATAGAATTGTATTGTTTAATGACAGTCTATATGTAGTTTATATTAGTAGGCGTGTAAGTCTGTATCTGGAGTCTGGACATATTCAAAAACTCTGCTAAATCAACTCTATTTTAATGCACCTGATGATCCCAAATGTCACAAGTAAAATTAAGTTTTAATAATTAGGTACTTAATGGATCATATGAATATATTATTATGAATTAAATAAAAATACCTAATTGCAATAACACTATATTATAAACTATGCAAATTAATATTATATTTTTTCAATGTACATAATTGTTTATAAATAATTTTAATAAATACTATTATTGTTTAAATCTTAACAGTTAAATTGTTGATAGATTTTGGTACCAATTTTTGTTATATTAATTATTAAAAATATCATGTATTATTTTATTATAATATTTATAATGATTTTATTACGTTCGAACCCAAACGATACATTCAAAAACTCTACTACATCAGCTCTATAAATGCACCTGATGATCCCAAATATCACAGGTAAAATTATGTTTTACATATTTAGGTACTTACTACATGGATTATATTAACATATTATTATGAACAAAAAAAAAAAGGTGGGTAAGTGGATGTCGCTCTGCTGTACAGTAGTTACAAGTGGGTCACTGTATAATGGATGGTATTAAATTTGAATTCAATGATATAATATCATTGTATAAGAAAAACGATTCTGAGCGGAGACGGTATGTTAGTCT
>NW_021762151.1:0-2968 GCF_005508785.2 Acyrthosiphon pisum
TCATAAGTAGAAAAAATAATTGAAGGATTTAAAAAAATGGTGTTTTGAATATATTTGAAAATTCCAAAAATCAGAATTTGAATATATTATTAAAGGAAAAAATGGGTGTGAGGCGTGAGCACGCTTGGTGAATCACCCTGAAAAGAAAATTGTATTGTTTGTAGCTAAATTATATACCAACCATTTATATTGTTGGTCAATGGCCATTAACAAGGGTAAATAGGCCTATAGAAACACGGAAACAGTTTCCTATTGGCCATTTGGCCCATGTACCAGAAAGCACTAAGATTTATTTTTTAATTTATTTTTTGATATTTCAAACATTTAGTTATATAATGAATAGGTACCTACTAAAATTATTTTTTAACCTAGTATCAATGTATGCAAACATGAAACATGAAATCTAATGTTTGTAGGGAATGACTATAATTATTTATTGGAATAGATAATAATATTATATGTTATTTAAAACATATGTGTACCTTTATTCAAAAGTACCTATAAGAAATTTATCGCACCATACTAATTGTGGTTTATGAGCGAAGCGTTCGGCTTTGTGTAGTGTGTCATTTATGCAATTTTTATGTGTGGTCTTTTAAACAATTTCCCTATAACAAAAGTACCTATCCGCCCGACCGCCCTTAACATATAGTCTGTCATAAATGTATTTGATAAATAGTATTCATATGTAAAAATAAAATAAAAATAACCATGATAGTATTATTTATATTTCTAATAATTATTTATTTTAAATTTGAATACATCTGCCTCTCCTCTCTAGTACCCGGTTTGCCTCCCTTTGAAGATTTGATCGTACTATACAAGCCCAGATATATATAGGTATATACAAGCGTCAGTATTTATGTCGCTAAAGTTTTAAGTAACTCGAGAGCAGCGAGACTATTAAACATAATTACATTAATATATAGTATTTAAATGTGAGTTTGTCAACAGTTATCTATAAAAAAAATGTCAATTTAATAGCATACATTTTTAGAAAAAAATATAATTAAATAGCACACCGTATAAAGATAAAAGATTATATAATTATGAATTATAATATGTACCAGCCATCAGGAGTGTAATTGATGGTATGATGAGTATGAAAGGATGTGTATTTGCATTTATTTAGATGTTAGGATGCTCTTTATAGTTAATTATATTTTACAAATATCAAACACGCAAATAATTATACTTATAATTGGTTTTAGAGATTTGTAATGATAAAAGTGATGTGTTGAATTTCAGTATTACGTATTCTTAGTTATAGATGTTATATTATTTATTTAACATTTTAAGTACTTTTATAATGACTTTCATGTGAATTTCATTTTGATTAATAATTTTTAATTTAAAAATGTATCAATAATATTTTTGTACTATGTTGTATTAATGTATTATGAAAAATCGAAGTATTAAAAATCAGTAATGTTTTATAATGATTTTTCAATTTGAATGTATAGGTTATAGGTAGTAGGTAGTTACTTATTTTTCGAGCGGCTTTGATTATAGTTGGTAAATTGTTTAGCATTCCACGCACATTTCTGAAACACGTAATTAATTATTATTACGCTTGTATACCTATATATTGATATTATATATATGTGGTACCGGTACGATTTAAATTGCACCGTTAACAATAATAAATATGTATGTGCAATTGCCAATCAATATAATATATTTCTAATAGTGTTGGGTACAGAACATACATATAGATACAATGTATTATTATTAGGCCAGGATTTCAATGCTAAGTACATTATTGTTTGGGTGCTCTATAGTACTAAGCAATTCCAAGTACATAATTCGATTCATGTAACAGATACCTAGGTACTTCAAAGGTGAAACTTTAATTTAGTATTTTTTTTTTAAAATTAGCATTTTCAGACAATTTTATTAATTTTTAGTGTATATTAATACATGGTACTAAAGCTTTTTTCGTAAATTAGGAAGTTAAAAATATTATATCAAGAAATATTGTTTACACAATATTTACTTATTTTAGTTATTTTTCATCCGTATTTACCAAATGTTAATCGTTCAAAATATGAATGCAAATAATATACTATATAATGTATTTATTTATCTGCAGCAATTATCCAACGTGATGTCTTACCGCAAACTAATATCAAATAATTTATCAGTTGGAGTTACAGTGGTCGCCGCTTATAGTATTCACTGGTTATTAGAATCAGCCGCTTTTAGTGATCAAAAATGTCAGGAACGGAACAAACAGCCGCATTTTCTTCAGTGCATTTTTCGCCGCGTACTGTGATCAGGTTTTTGGTTATAGTGATCAGAAATAATCATGTCAGAAATAAAATTTATAATAAAATTACCTATTTTTATGTACACAAAGGAGGAAAAACGATTTCGAACGGCCATCCTAATCTTATCTAATGTGACCCACGTGATGAGTGTACTTCATATCATAATATCGTATATTTTTAATACGTACCTACAATTAATACACTAAGATGAGCTATTGAAGAGCATGACATAGGCGCAAATTACTTTGATACGTTGAACAACTTAGAGCACATTATGATGGTTTCCATACCAAAAAAACAGGGCCAAATTACCGACTTTTTAAAAAGAACCTAAGTTTTAAATTTCGTATGTATGTATGTATGTATGTATGTATGTATGTATGTATGTATGTATGTATGTATATTTTACTTATTCATTTTTAAATTTAAATTTAATTAATACTACTGTATTTTGATATTTTGCACAGTCTTTTTAATGGTTTGTACAAAATAAAATATGTACCTATTAAAAAAAATTTTCGTTATTTTTTCGATATTTTTTGAGTCACCGCTTATAGTGATTTCCGGTTATAGTTGATCAAAATACTCTCGGACGAATGTGATCATTATAAGCGGCGACCACTGTATATCGCGATCGTTTTTATATTTTTTTTTTATACTGTTCAGTGGCGTAGCCAGGGGGGGGGGGGGGTGGGTGG
>NW_021762152.1:0-1038 GCF_005508785.2 Acyrthosiphon pisum
GTTCGTCTTTTAGACGCAAAAATATTGCCCGTTTTAAACACGATAAGCGTCCTCAACGTTGCAATATATAAAAATAACGTCGTCTCCGATACTAAAAAACTATGACCGTGTTAGACACGGCACTCATCCTCAACGTAACAATGCCTTAAAAAATGATCGTCTCTAATGTGTTAAGAGAACGTTACACACCGCATACGTCGTCTGCGTCTCACAAATGTACAACATCGCGAAAACTTTGCGCGGGACAACTATGCTCATTCTGAATTTGTAGTAGAATTACCTAAATGGCTAAATTTCACAGCACATAAGGAAAAACTTTATCTGTGTCGAAGCGTTTTTGTTCTTTCATAGCATTTACCAATAATTTTTAATATCAGACAAGGTGGGTGGGTAACTTGAACTTGGCCTATCTAAATAAAAAAAAAATTATAACTTATACAAAAATGATTTGCTAAGTTCTGCAATACATTTGCTAATTATTTGCTAACTTTTAGTTTTGGTTTGGATCGTATCATATAAAGTGAGTGGTTCAAGTTCATGGACGTCAAAAAAATATAAAAAACGCATAAAAAGTAAAAAACTTAAACGTAAAAAGGGTAAACTTTTGTTTTTGGTTTTCTTATTTCTAAGATTTCTAATGATTTACGAATTCCCCAAATTAAATTTAAAATTTATAAATAATAGCTTGCAATAATTTTGAATTTTTCGTATTAAGTAGAAGGCCAGCTTCTTCGACGTCTACTATAATTGTAAATCATGCCATCATGGGCTCAGAACCAAAAGATGCTACCTCAATATATGAAATTGTTAATGAGCTGTTATACATTTTTACAACTTGAAACTGTATTATTATTTTACGTAATGAATGGTTTAACTCTACCAGTTTGTTTTTTTTTCGTTAAGAAAATTGTAAAAAAGTTCCGCACCGAAAAAAAAATCACAATCATATAGACAAATTTCCGGGTTGAATTGACAATGATCTTGTTAATATAGAGCCGACAATATATTACTATCATATTGATAATAATAATGTTGGAG
>NW_021762153.1:0-1228 GCF_005508785.2 Acyrthosiphon pisum
TTTTTTATATACAATATTGTATTTTATGGCAGTTACTATATACATACATCTTATATATAGGTTTAGTATATTTACAGTTACATATGAATTAATATAATATTAATTAATTTTTTTTTTACTTTTACAAAGGAATTGTAATATTATCTAGTTGTAATAATATATTATTTTACAGTTTAAATTGATATAATTTGTTAAAAATTGTTATTTTCATTTTTTAGAATCCTTTTTTATCACTAAGAAAATGTCATTATAAAAGTGAGAAAATATTATTATAACCTTTTTTTTATACAATATTGTATTTTATGACAGTTACTATATATACATTATACACATCTTATATATTATAGGTTTAGTATATTTACAGTTATATATGAATTAATATAATATTAATTGTTTTCTTTTAAACTTAACAAAGAAATATTGTAATATCTAGTTGTAATAATATATTATTTTACAGTTTAAATTGCTATTTTCATTTTTTGAATCCTTTTTTATCGTTAAGAAAATGTCATGTATTACAAAATGTATTATAAATATAATTTATAAGATTAATAATAACTACCTATGTGTTATTACAAGTAATAGTGTACATCTTATAAAATGTTTTGATTTCCTTAAATTATATTATATAAGAATAATGGAAATATATTTGTTTGTATTTATATTATAGATGTATAATTAATAGTTATATTTAAATATGTATCAGGGTAACAGTATATATCAGTGGCGCAACCAGGATTTATTCAAGGGGGGGGTCCAAAAAAATTTATTTAACTACTGTTTTTCTGTCCTTTTCCTGAGTATATACATACATTTCATTTCTTAATAAACACAATTTGTCGAGTTTAAGACCAATAAAAAAAAAAATCACACAATTATATTATTTACATTTTAGATTCTGAATGGAAAGATAATTAATGTATTAATTTTACAATGATGTGTTATTTTTAAATTTTTTAAATTATTTTGTGTCTGTCATAACCTTTTAAGACAGTAAAAGTGCTTGGATTTTCTTCAACAGTTTCTTTTCTAATAGGAAAGAGAATCTAGTTGGTACTTTGGGGGGTAAAAAGTAAAAATTTCACAGTAGTTTTCAAAAGCGCCGTGAAAAACAAAATAAAAATTATGATAAACGGGAATTTTTACACAAAATCTGTTTTCGAGAAAATTGATTTTGGTTTTTGGTGTAACTTTAAAACGAATGACTGTAGATACATGACATTTTCAC
>NW_021762154.1:0-1079 GCF_005508785.2 Acyrthosiphon pisum
TCATATCATAATATCTATTAGGTACTTATAACGCGTTATACATCAAAAAAAAACCGTGGTACTATCATAGATATATAATAGTATACTTTAGAAGTTTCAAGTACCCACGAATAATATTATACAATCACAACAAAATAACTAAAATAGTTATCCTAGGTTTTTAATATGTAATTTCGTCCAAATTTGTACTTAAAATGACTATAAAAATAAACTGCGTAAATGTATTTTTTAGATTTTTTGGTAACAGAATTAATTACTTACGTGGAATCTTGTTTTAAATTTTCAATTCTTAGATACAAAAATTGAACATTTTATAAATTTTTAACTACAAAATAATTTTTCAAATTAAAATTTGATAAATTTTGTCAAAATTTGATCTTTAAATGCTTATAAAAAAAAATTGTGCCTATGTATTTTTAATATTTTTCAACTGATATTGTAACAATATATCAGGAGCTTTGTATTAAATTTATACACTTTTTGGCCCAACAGATAAAACTTTATTGATATTTATAGAAAAAAAAAACTAAAAAAATTGAAAACTTACAATGTCCGTAAACAGCTCAAAAAGAGTCAAATTATTTTAAAAATTTTATCGTATATATAAAATGCTAATATAAACATTCAGTGAAATTTTCAAGTTTCTACAGTCACTCGTTTTTTAATTACAACAAAATAAGAAAATCGTTACGTAAGAAATCGAGTGAATATCAAATGTTGTAAAAATATGAATTTCAAACGCCCATAAAAATTTAATTTGAGTTTCTTATAGACATTTTTTTTTTGGTAAAGGTAGATTATCCTATAAGAATCTTGTATTACATTTTAAAATCTTAGATTAAAAAAGAAAAATTTTTATGAATTTCTAACTCGAAATAATTTGCAAATTTTCGTGATTTTTCCATATTTTGTCATTTTTTGAACTTTAAATGCTTAAAAAAAAAACTGTGACTAACGATTTTTAATATTTTTTCTTTTGCCTTTGAAACAATATACTAGGAGCCTTCTATTAAATTTTCAGCTTTTTTATCCAACAAATAAAATTTTATTGATATTTTTAGAAAAAAAACTAAAAAAAA
>NW_021762155.1:0-910 GCF_005508785.2 Acyrthosiphon pisum
CGTTCTCATAATTTTTCCTCACGGTTTCATCTCTTAGCAACTCTAGATTGAATTTAGCTCTTTTGTCTTGTTTTAATCTCGATTGGCTTTTTAACTTTGATCTAAGTTTGGAAATCACTAAGTAATGATCCGTGTCACAGTCAGCACCTCTGTGGCTTCTTACATCGTGGATTGTACTACGGTATCTAGTCTGTATGAGAATGTGATCGATTTGGTTCAAGGTTTCTCCATCCGGTGATTTCCATGTGGCTTTGTGAATATTTTTATGAGGGAACGTGGTACTACTAACAGTCAATCCATTTGATGTTGCAAACGCTATCAATCGCTGGCCATTGTCATTGCTGTTGCAATGCAAACTTTCCTTCTCTATGCAAGGGAAGTACTGTGGTTCCCGTCCGCATTTTGCATTGAAATCACCTATTACAATCCTTATCATGTTCCCAGTGATACCTTCATATGTTTCAGTCAGTTCGTCGTAGAAGCTATCTTTCACATTGTCATCTTTTATTTCTGTTGGTGCGTGGCCATTTATTATACAGATACTAATTGGGCTAGTGTTGATGGTTAAAGTTGATATCCGTTCGGATACTGGATTAAACTCCTTAATGTACGGTACTAATGTCCTATGAACTGCAAAGCCGTTACCAAAGTGATGTGTATTCTCCATTCCAGAAAGAAAATTGTGTACTCCCCTATCGTTAGTTGTCCTACTCCCAACCATCTTATTTCTTGTATGGCTGCTACTTTAATGTTGTAGGTGTTAAGGACATCAACTAAATTTTGACTTGCACCTGTTCTATACAAGCTTGTCACATTCCATGTCGCAATCTTAAAATCAGCATTCCGTTTCCAAAAATCAGTCTTGAATCCGTGTAATCTTGTCCGAGGCTTAGTGTAGTTGGTTTCATAA
>NW_021762156.1:0-1088 GCF_005508785.2 Acyrthosiphon pisum
ATAAGAAAAACGATTCTGAGCGGAGACGGTTTGTCAGTCTAGGTATTAGACATACCTATTATAGGTATACTTATCTATGGTATTAAAAAAAAAATTGACCTATAATAGGTACCTATAATAAATTCCAAATTAATCATATCACACTATCCATTAGATACTTATAACAAGTTATACATCAACAACAAACTGTGATACTATCATAGATATATAATAGTATACTTTAAAAGTTTCAAGTACCCACAAATAATATTATACAATCACAACAAAATATCTAAAATGGTTATTCCAGGTTTTTTAATATGTAATTTCGTCTAAATTTGAACTTAAATTACTATAAAAATAAACTGTGCTTATGTATTTCTTAGAATTTTTGGTAACAGAATTATATATTTACGTGGAATCTTGTTTTAAATTTTCAATCCTTAGATATAAAAGTTGAACATTTTATAAATTTTTAACTACAAAATAATTATTCAATTTTAAATTTGGTAAATTTTGTCAAGATTTTAACTTAAAATGCTTATAAAAAAAAATTGTGCCTATGTACTTGTAATATTTTTCAACTGCTATTGTAACAATGTATCAGGAGCCCTGTATTAATTTTTTACACATTTTGGCCCAATAGATAAAACTTTATTGATATTTATAGAAAAAAAAACTAAAAAAATTGAAAACTTACAATGTCCGTAAACAGCTCAAAAAGAGTCAAATTATTTTCAAAATTTTATCGTATATAGAAAATGCTAATATAAACATTCAGTGAAATTTTCAAGTTTCTACAGTCATTCGTTTTTTAATTACAAGAAAATAAGAAAATCGTTACGTAAGAAATCGAGTAAATACCAAATGTTGTAAAAATATGAATTTCAAACGTTCATAAAAATTTAATTTGAGTTTCTTATAGACATTTTTTTTTTTGATAAAGGTAGATTATCCTATAAGGAATCTTGTATTACATTTTAAAATCGTAGATTTAAAAAGAAAATTTTTTATGAACTTATAACTCAAATAATTTGCAAATTTTCGTCATTTTTAGTATTTTGTCAATATTTGAACTTTAGATGCTTATAAAAAAAAAACTGTGACTA
>NW_021762157.1:0-1119 GCF_005508785.2 Acyrthosiphon pisum
TACATAATATATTATTATATTATTATACAACGAAGCGTATCGCAGAAAGCGACGGCCGCGGCAAACTCGAAATACCTGCAGCTGCGAGCCAAAAACAAAAAAAAAATACATTTTTATTTTAAGAAAACTATAATTGTGTTGTTTGTTTTATTTTTGTGATGAAGCGATCGGTTCGCACGGTTTTTAAAAACAAATTAAATGTTAAAACAATACATCTGGGTATCCACTATATCCAGTCATCCACAGTAGAAACGCGAATTCAACACTTATTCTGTATATATCTGGAGTAGAACTGTAGACTGCGTAGTGTAAGTGTGGACTAGTTAATACTTGATAACATGGAGGCGAAAATATAGTTGACGAGTGCACGAGTTTACTGTACTATAATACTATATTGTATAATATATATATAACAATTAACAGTATAGGAACCTATACTATGACAGGCGCGGATCTAGAACTAAAATTGAGGGGGGGTCATATTTACGAAAAGACAAAAACTTAATATACAGTTAAGACATAATAAAATAAGAACTTTATAAGAACCCTACATAAAATACAGAAAGACATTTCAAACATTTTATACTAAGATAAAATGAAAATACAAAAATATAACTATAGTTAAATAGGGAATGCAAAATGTTTTTACAGAGGGATATTTATAATTTTAGTTATTTATGTATACCTATAGATTATAATTTATAAGTAATTTTCTATTGGTATAGAATAAATAATATATCAGAAATCAAAATCACTACTACTTATTAAATATTTTATCATTTAACAAATATAAAAATTATATTTATAATATTATTTTTTTTTTTATTGTGCTACCAATATTAAACTATAGTACTATACCAGTAACAACCTATTTAAGTATTAACAATCAACCATGTTGCCGTTGAATATGATAATTATAAAATAAAAGTCCTTGATATATGACGAGAAACTTAAGATTTATGAATCAAAAAAGTGAATTTGCATTATAAATAAAGATATATTAAAAATGTTATAAAAGTATTGCACACTTTTTAATTTGTTGCTACACATTTCATAATTGCTACTGCATTGCGGGATCACATTTTACGTATAGCTTGTATTTTTTCTATAATTTTAAAC
>NW_021762158.1:0-852 GCF_005508785.2 Acyrthosiphon pisum
CGAAAACCGCTGAATAAACCATAAAATAACGCATTACACCGTCGGATATACGACATGGACAGTTATATAAACCATACAAGAATTGTAAATAATAATAATAGAATATGTATTGTGTAGAACGTGCGAACGTCAATATAGTCGAATAGTTAATACAAAATAATATTTAAAAAAATGAAAATTGTATTTTACTTAAGTAAAATAAAAATAATATAATTTGTATATTATATAATAGCTGCATGTCGAAAAATAATATTGTTTGAAAACGTTTCAGTTTAGGTTTGAATCATTAAACCCTCATGAATACGCGAATGTACTGATACCATGTTTTCCACATAATTATTGACTTGAGTTGTAATATCTTAATCCGAACAAAACTTGGTACCTACCTTTTGTACAAGGAAATCATCACTTTTTGACGGTATGTGAGTTTTGACAGTTGTACAATAATATATTAATTATATAGGCATAACTAAAAAAAATTGGTGGTTCGACCTTTATCGATAGGTAGTGGAAAATGTAATAAATTTCTGTAGCACGTATGTCGTATATAACATAAATGATAATAATATGATTGTGTGATTAAGTATACTGTGATATTAAGTATAATCGTTCATTGAAATGATGAGAATAAATATTTTAGATTTTATAAATTTGTCAATTTTTAATATTAAATACTTAAAAAAATATTCTTCAACCGATGCAAAGTAAAACTTGTATACTAATTCAAACATCTTTACATTTTTTAAATTGAACAACTAGAAGTACCTTAATTTTTGTCAGGCGCTTAGGTCGTTATTCTTATGTTGCACGTGTGTTAGACAAAGACAGCAAATCGCCGCATGCAACGCCCTT
>NW_021762159.1:0-907 GCF_005508785.2 Acyrthosiphon pisum
TGTTATGAGTTGCTTTCATTGACGTGATTTTTGTTTTGGTGGACTATACAATTTCAAAGGTTTGTTCCAATCTGGACGCGTCATATCTTCTGCTTCATAATCTGCTGCATAAATTAATTTTCGATCAGGTCAATTTTCTTCATGATTCTTCAAATTTTTCACGCATTATATGTGATTTATTGTAGATACAATGTCTAAAATGAGCTGGTTTATCCGGGAATACATCTATTCAGATGCTAGGTTGATGTCTTTTCGGGAATTGTATGCGCTAAATTATATGGGCCATGAAAGTTTTTGGTCTCCATTGCCAAATGTAATAATTCCATAATGATTCGCGCTGAACGATGAATTCCCCACGTTTAAAACAAATTAAAAAAAATTAGAATTGGTACGATAAAACATTTCATTTAGTTAAGTCGTTATTTTTTAGTAGAAATATTTCTATTAAAAAAATTATGATATTTAAATAAATTTTTTATAATTTTCAATAAATTCTAAACATAAATGCCCACATATAGGTGGGTCATTATAGTATTGAAATTGGGAAACAGTACAAAAAAGATTATCTTTACCCAAATATTTTAAAAGTTCTTTTGGTGGCTCACCAACTATATGACCAAATGGGTCAAAATATATTTTAAATGTATTGTTTATTTTTTTCCATGCAACCCAATGAGAACCATTTTGAGTAGAATCATTTAAATTAAATACTCCACATTCATTTTCCCATGGTGTTGTAGTAATTCATTTAACATAAAACACCCTCTATAATTTTTTATTTTATTTCCAAAATAATTTATATCTATATTACTCAAAGGTTCAATTTTTATATTATTTTTCTTTAATCCAAAACCGTGTATAAATACCTTTCAAATTTTTCAATATTATTTCTAAATGTTTTTATTTC
>NW_021762160.1:0-1294 GCF_005508785.2 Acyrthosiphon pisum
CTAATTCTTGTGGTATTTCGGCTTTCTTCTTCACGTAGTACATGAATCGACGTTTGATATATTCATTAATCAACGCCGATGCCGTAGTCGTCTTACCTGTACCCGGAGACTCCGATAATAGATATAAGTTCTTTATCGTTACATCATCCATAGCAAACGACTTAACATACGTTTCTAATCGTTCATATATAACCGTCTGTTCTTCTTTAGCTGGCGAATTGTCTAGCGTTAGATGTCTGTACTCCGAAGGCAAGCCCGTTGTAGAATATCGACGTTCTACAGCAATAAACGGTGTGCATGATGCCGTACATTGTGGTAACTTTCCCGATTGCTTACATACGCTTGCTAACGGACAATTCATTTCGTTTGTCTGTTCCATTAGTTTCCCTCCATTATTATATATCCGTTAATAGTCTGTTTATCCGTGTGAATTCCGTTTTCTACTG
Organism: Acyrthosiphon pisum; assembly: GCF_005508785.2. Classification (NCBI taxonomy): domain Eukaryota; kingdom Metazoa; phylum Arthropoda; class Insecta; order Hemiptera; family Aphididae; genus Acyrthosiphon; species Acyrthosiphon pisum. The sequence goes on from NW_021762160.1 coordinate 447, forward strand.
TTCATAATCACACGGTGGATCAACTTCGTCTTGCACATTCGCTGATCGTAACACATCGATAACAATACCGATTAACAGTGTTGTCGTAATGACTGTTGCGATAATTAGCTTACGCATCGTTTGAACGCCTCCTTTATCTTCCGTTGATTCTTGTCGAACTCGGGCAATATATGCGCTAATGCCTCTCCTAAATTAGCGCCAGCTTTAACGAAGTTAATTCCTAGTTCTTCGAATTTATTTTCGGGTTCATTGTAAAACTCTAAACGCTCGATTGGGTGCGTGTGTTCGATTCCGTCTACTTTGTACGTCGGTTTGACGAACTTATGCTTGCGGTTCATAATCTAACACCTCTTGTATATAATATCGGCGTATTACTCTGCTAACACCGTTTGCTAACCAGTAATCGTCCAAATCGTTATTTTCATACGCTCTTACCATACGATTGATTTCTGCTAATGTTTCTTCTACCGTGATACTTAGAAAACCATCGACGGCACTTTCCACCGTTTCAATAAATTCGTTACTGTAATAATCTTCTTTATCTTCGACGATTTTAACTACGTCGTCTAACGCCTCTGCTTTCTTGTATACGATACTTAATTCCTTTTGAATACTTTCGACTTCTTTGTCCGGAAACATTTCCGAGTTTAAGTCGGATACCTCATCTTTAAGTAAATCTTCATATTTGTATATCATCTACCCGTCCTCCTACCAAAAAATTATTATTCCTACTTTTAAAATTCCTTGATACATTTTCACTTCATATCCTAATTCTCTACCTATATTGGCTAACTGTTCAGTAGAATGTCGCGAATAAAAACCCTTAATATCTAATTGCGACTTCCCTT
>NW_021762160.1:3645-4551 GCF_005508785.2 Acyrthosiphon pisum
CTATCCCTCCTTTTGCCTTATACACACTAATACCGATAAATAACCATAAACGGACACTTTTTTGTAAAATAAATTTCGACAAAATAAAAAGACGACTGACAAACGTTGTCAAATCGCCTTTTCTATCGTATTAATTTTTATAGATTGTTCCTAACGGGTTATGACGTTTATGATCGTTATATAAATCGTTACTGAACAATCGAACATATTCTCGTACCATTTCTAGTGTAGAATGTCCGAGTATATCTTGAAGGACGAAAATATTTCCGCCGTTCTTTATGTACATTTTTGTCGAATGTATGTCGAAATGTATGTGGGCTACACCTTACGTCTTGTATGTTCGCCATTTTACCGTACATGGTAATTCGGTCTTGTATTGATCGTCGTAAGAATCTCGAATCTAAACTCGAAATAAATAACGCCTCAGTATCGCTATATCCCCGTATTTTCATATATTGGTGTAATATCCGTTTGAGTTGTGCCGAGACAGGTACGTTACGATAGTTACCGTTCTTACCAAATATCGAAATATAATTCTCGTTCAAATGAACGTCATCTATGTTAATCGATTCTAATTCACGAATACGTATACCAGTATCAAGTAGCGTCATAAGTATCGTATAATCACGTAAGCCTGTAAACGAATCTAGTTTCGGTTGGGCAAGTAATCGTTCTATCTGCGCTACACTAAACGTTTTAATAACTGTCTTTTTCGGTTTACGTAATGTGTAGTCATCAAACGGGTTCTCTTTTTCGTACCCTTCGGCAACTAAAAACGTGCAATATGCTTTTAAAGCACGTAGACATGCCTGTGCGCTCGATAACTTGTTACCGAGTGTTATTGTATGGTATGTAACAAAGTCGTCTATATGACGCCTTAAAATGGCTCTACGAGGATTGCTACCA
>NW_021762161.1:0-807 GCF_005508785.2 Acyrthosiphon pisum
TCGTAGGTGAGAGGTGGTCTCCCTCCCAGACACATCAATCTGGTCATCTACGACACAAATCCAATCGACCAGCAACGGAGGACGCAATTCATACCAGCGGGTTGGTTAACAAATATTTAACACTTACAATATTTACTATACACTAGGAATGAATTACTTCCTTTTCGCCTGTTGTACACAGGGCCGTCCCAAGGTTTTTCGGGGCCAGGGGCAAATTAATTTGGGGGCCCTTCGACCATAATAATAAAATATGATAAACAAAATACTCACTGAGAATAACAAAATGTTTATACCTAAACGTATTTTTCCAAACCTTAACCAATCAAGCTCATTTAAATTCATGTACCTACTGCATTACATACTTACATAATATAATTGAATATCATTCATATTATTTATATCAATATTATTCAATACATTATTAGCAATGTATTACCATGTATACAAAAAACTACAATTTATACTAGATGGTTATAAATATTCAAGGAAAATATTAACTTGGATGTTTATAGGATTAAATAAATAGATAAGGTAGATTAAGAAAATTAAAAAAAAATTTACATATATTATTTTATTATTTTAAATAAAATATTAAAATGTATATTAGAACACCTTTTTCCTAGCTTTTTTTTCAGCAAAGCTGTCTATAACATCATCATAATCTAGAGTCTTTACCAATTTGTGTTCGATGGAGAGAAGTATTAAATGATTTAAGCGGTTTTCTTCTATAGTTGAACGTAAATAACTTTTTATTAATTTCAGTTTACTGAAGATCTTTCTTCCGTTGACACAGACGTGGGAATGGTA
>NW_021762162.1:0-862 GCF_005508785.2 Acyrthosiphon pisum
AATCACGAAAATTAGCAAATTATTTTGAGTTAAGAATTCGTAAAAATTTTTCTTTTTAAATCTAAGATTTTAAAATGTAATACAAGATTCCTTATAAGATTATCTACCTTTATCAAACAAAAAATATCTATAAGAAAGTCAAATTAAATTTTTAAGATCGTTTGAAATTCATATTTTACAACATTGGATATTTACTCGATTTCTCATGTAGCGATTTTCTTGTTTTGTTGTAATTCAAAAACGAATAACTGTAGATACATGAAAATTTTACTGAATGTTTATATTAGCATTTCCTATACACTATACAATTTTGAAAATATTTTGACTCTTTTTGAGCTGTTTACGGACATTTTCAGTTTTCAATTTTTTTAGTTTTTTTTTTCTATAAATATCAATAAAGTTTTATCTGTTGGGCCAAAAAGTGTAAAAATTTAATACAAAGCTCCTGATATATTGTTACAATATCAGTTGAAAAATATTAAAAATACATAGGCACAATTTTTTTTTATAAGCATTTAAAGATCGAATTTTGACAAAATTTATCAATTTTTAATTTGAAAAATTATTTTGTAGTTAAAAATTTATAAAATTTTCAACTTTTGTATCTAAGAATTGAAAATGTAAAACAAGATTCCACGTAGTTAATTAATTCTGTTACCAAAAAATCTAAAAAATACATTTTCACAGTTTATTTTTATAGTCATTTTAAGTACAAATTTGGATGAAATTACATATTAAAAACCTAGAATAACTATTTTAGTTATTTTGTAGTGATTGTATAATATTATTCTTCGGTATACTTGAAACTTCTAAAGTATACTATTATATATCTATGATAGTATCACGGTTTGTTGTTGATGTA
>NW_021762163.1:0-861 GCF_005508785.2 Acyrthosiphon pisum
ATACGTAAAAATTACGGCAATGTTCAAATAATCTTAAACAGAAATTCATAAAAGTTTTTCTTTTTAATTCTAAGATTTGGAAATTTAATACAAGGCTCCTAACATATTTTTACAATAGCAGTTGCAAAATAAAAGGAATACATTGTCACAATTTTTATTTATAAGCATTTAAAGTTCAAATTTTGACAACATATTATGTAAAAATCACGAAAATTCGTAAATTATTTTATGCTAGAAATTCATAAAAAATTTTCCTTTTATATCTAAGATTTCAAAATTTAATACAAGGCTCCTAACATATTTTTACAATAGCAGTTGCAAAATAAAAGGAATACATTGTCACAATTTTTATTTATAAGCATTTAAAGTTCAAATTTTGACTAAATACGTAAAAATTACGGCAATGTTCAAATAATCTTAAACAGAAATTCATAAAAGTTTTTCTTTTTAATTCTAAGATTTGGAAATTTAATACAAGGCTCCTAACATATTTTTACAATAGCAGTTGCAAAATAAAAGGAATACATTGTCACAATTTTTATTTATAAGCATTTAAAGTTCAAATTTTGACAACATATTATGTAAAAATCACGAAAATTCGTAAATTATTTTATGCTAGAAATTCATAAAAAATTTTCCTTTTATATCTAAGATTTCAAAATTTAATACAAGGCTCATAATATATTTTTACAATAGCAATTGAAAAATAAAAGAAATATATAGTCACGATTTTTTTTTTTATAAGCATTTAAAGTTCAAATTTTGACTAAATACGTAAAAATTACGGCAATGTTCAAATTATCTTAGACAGAAATTCATAAAAGTTTTTTCTTTTTAATTCTAAGATTTGGAAATTTAATA
>NW_021762164.1:0-797 GCF_005508785.2 Acyrthosiphon pisum
TTATAGATATTTTTTGTTTGATAAAGGTAGATAATCTTATAAGGAATCTTGTATTACATTTTCATATCTTAGATTTAAAAAGAAAAATTTTTATGAATTTCTAACTCGAAATAATTTGCAAATTTTCGTGATTTTTCCATATTTTGTCATTTTTTGAACTTTAAATGCTTATAAAAAAAAACTGTGGCTAACGATTTTTAATATTTTTCATCTGCCTTTGAAACAATATACTAGAAGCCTTCTATTAAATTTTCAAGCTTTTTTATCCAACAAATAAAATTTTATTGATATTTTTAGAAAAAAAACTAAAAAAAAATGGAAAATGAAAATGTCCGTAAAGAGCTCAAAATAAATCAAAATATTTTGAAAATTTTATGGTGTATAGAAAATGGAAATGTAAACATTCAGTCAAAATTTCATGCATCTACGGTCATTTTTTTTAAAGTTACACCAAAAACCAAATTCAATTTTGTGAAAAATCGATTTTGCGTAAAAATTCCCGTTTTTCCTTAATTTTTCTTTTGTTTTTCCCGGCGCTTTTGAAAACTACTGAGAAATTTAAATTTTTACCTCCCCAATGCACCAACGATATTCACTTTCTGATCGAACAAGATACTGAAGTTGAAAATCGTAGCATTATTTCGACTACTTATCGTGTACACACACACAAAAAAAATTAAAAAATTAAAAAAATTAAAAAAATATATAAAAAAAAATAAAAAACACACATCATTGTAAAATCAATACATTCATCGTTCCACTCAAATCTAAAATATGTTCATTTATTATTTACTAAA
>NW_021762165.1:0-2233 GCF_005508785.2 Acyrthosiphon pisum
AACATTATACAGACGACTTAAGTCGGGCCGAAATGATAAACAGCTGGGACGATTTCGACCTATATTTTCAATTACACATGAGAAAGAACTTGTTGAATATTTAAAAGAAATGGATGCAGTGTTTTATGGGCTAACTAGGTATGATTTTAAAAATCTTGTGTATTCATTTGCCAAATTAAATAATATACAATATCCTAATAGTTGGGATAAAAACAAATCAGCTGGAAATGATTGGTTAGTATGTTTTTTAAAAAGAAATCCAAGTATTGTGCTTAGGACTCCAGAACCTACATCTGTGGCTCGGGCCAGAGGTTTCAATCACCCTCAAGTTGAAAGGTTTTTCAATCTTCTAGATGAACAATATCAAAAATATAATATTGATGCTACCAGAGTATGTAACATGGATGAAACAGGAATATCCACTACTACTAACAAACCTCCCAAAATACTTTCAGTGTGTGGAAAAAAGCAAGTCGGTATTATTTCTAGTGCTGAGAGGGGAAAGTTAACAACTGTAATTAGTTGTTGTAATGCTGCTGGCTCATTTATACCTCCTTTTTTTATATTTGCAAGAGAAAGAATGCAAGAAAGATTAATAGATAATGCACCTCCTGGCTCTAAAGGTTGTTGTTCGTCAAGTGGGTGGACTAATGGTGATATATTTTTAATATGGCTTAAATTTTTTGTTGAAGTTGTCCGCCCTACTCCAGATAAAAAAATAATTTTAGTTTTGGATAATCATGAATCACACAAATACTATCCAGCATTAAAATATGCAACTGATAATAATATTATATTTGTTTCATTTGCTCCACATACAACTCACAAAATCCAACCACTGGATGTTTCTGTGTTTGGGCCAATAAAACGGTTTTATGAACAAGAAATAAATATTTTTCAAAAAAATTACTCTGGTCGCATTATAAATCAATATGATCTAGCAAAAATTTTCAGTCCTGCCTACTTGAAAGGAGCTACACCTCATAATGCAGTAAGTAAGTGGATTCAAATGTACTGGTATATGGCCTTTTAATCCTAGAATTTTTGGTGATGAAGAATTTGCACCAGCATCAGTGACTGACGGACCACTTGAAAATTCAGTTGTCACCCCTACATTAGAAGTTAACAAAGTACCTTCACCAAAAGCAAATAACTTAGAATTTAATTTAGTTCATACATTAGATACATATCAATTAGAAACTATGGTTGCTACAACATCATCAACACCACAACAGCCAATTAAAAATTGTACCAAAGTTTCACCTACAGATATTAGACCTATACTAAAAATTGATGTGATGAAAATGTCAACTAGAAAAAGGAAGACCCAAAGAGCAAAAGTCTTAACTACAACACCAGTGAAAAATATTCAGTTAGAAAAAATGAAAAAATCAGAGAGAAAAATTATAAATACTGTAGCTAAACGCCCAACAAGAAAAATCGGTCAGAAAATCTTTAAACTTTGAATCAACTAAAAAAAAGCATCAGAGGACTCCACTCAATATTTTTGTCCCATATGTTCAGAAAAATATGTATGTGGACCTGGAGGAAAACCAGTTGAAAATTGGATACAGTGTTACATTTGTGAAAAGTGGTATCATGAGGATTGTACATCATACTTAAGGAAAGGACATTTTGTGTGTGACTTTTGTGAAGACACCAATGATAGTTCCTAAATAAACAATGTGATTTATACCTACCTACCTATCAGTATTTAAAAATTGTTTTATTAATTTAATTTTGTTTTTATTATTATATAAAAAGGTTATTTTTATTTTGTTTTTATTATTATATAAAAAGATTATTTTTATTTTGTTTTAATAGGTATTAGTAAGAAGAATTTTATATGTTATGTTTTATGTTTTCTTTATGATTCTGAAGATTGTTATTTAAAATTTTGTTTTTTATTTTCAGTTAATTCATTAATATGTATGAATTTATAATATATAATTATTAAATGTATTGACATACATTATTTATCTATCTCATTGTTTACCACTTTGCTCACCATATGTTTTCACTTTGCCCTAGTATCTGGGCAAAGTGAATAAAATTCCACTTTTTACATTTTTAAATTTTTTTATTAATTGAGTGCTTATTAAATTTTTTGAAGGAAGAAATAATGAAATTAAGAAGTCATTTTAGGATTATGTTAAAAAATAGTTATTAAAAAAATAGTTTGGATACCATTTTTTAACACATAAAGTTAACCTATGCGCTTTGCCCTGTCTCC
>NW_021762166.1:0-1047 GCF_005508785.2 Acyrthosiphon pisum
TTCGTATAAATTTGAACTTAAATGCTTATAAATAAAAATTGTGACAATGTATCCTTTTATTTTGCAACTGCTATTGTAAAAATATGTTAGGAGCTTGTATTAAATTTCCAAATCTTAGAATTAAAAAGAAAAACTTTTATGAATTTCTGTCTAAGATAATTTGAACATTGCCGTAATTTTTACGTATTTAGTCAAAATTTGAACTTTAAATGCTTATAAAAAAAAAATCGTGATTATATATTTCTTTTATTTTTCAATTGCTATTGTAAAAATATATTATGAGCCTTGTATTAAATTTTGAAATCTTAGATATAAAAGGAAAATTTTTTATGAATTTCTAGCATAAAATAATTTACGAATTTTCGTGATTTTTACATAATATGTTGTCAAAATTTGAACTTTAAATGCTTATAAATAAAAATTGTGACAATGTATTCCTTTTATTTTGCAACTGCTATTGTAAAAATATGTTAGGAGCCTTGTATTAAATTTCCAAATCTTAGAATTAAAAAGAAAAACTTTTATGAATTTCTGTCTAAGATAATTTGAACATTGCCGTAATTTTTACGTATTTAGTCAAAATTTGAACTTTAAATGCTTATAAAAAAAAAATCGTGACTATATATTTCTTTTATTTTTCAATTGCTATTGTAAAAATATATTATGAGCCTTGTATTAAATTTTGAAATCTTAGATATAAAAGGAAAATTTTTTATGAATTTCTAGCATAAAATAATTTACGAATTTTCGTGATTTTTACATAATATGTTGTCAAAATTTGAACTTTAAATGCTTATAAATGAAAATTGTGACAATGTATTCCTTTTATTTTGCAACTGCTATTGTAAAAATATGTTAGGAGCCTTGTATTAAATTTCCAAATCTTAGAATTAAAAAGAAAAACTTTTATGAATTTCTGTTTAAGATTATTTGAACATTGCCGTAATTTTTACGTATTTAGTCAAAATTTGAACTTTAAATGCTTATAAAAAAAAATTGTGCCTATGTATTTTTATAATTTTTGAATGGGAGTTAGAACAACATATG
>NW_021762167.1:0-873 GCF_005508785.2 Acyrthosiphon pisum
CTGTCATAATATTTACAATACACATAAGACACTTAGAGGCAGGTTGTAATACCACTCTCTGTCATATATTTATAATATTGTAATTTTGTTCTTGTTAATAAACACTCAAATATAACATTGTAATATTCTCGTCGTTAGGGCTGGTCGGAGTAATATTCTGATAGCCGTTTAACCACGAGTATATTATGTTTTTGTAGGACGCAAGGCCACTTGCGTTGATGATAAAGATGTTGACAAGGTTGTTATTAAATAAATATAGACTGATGAAATATTCTAAGTGGTTTATTAAAATGTTCTTCAGTAAAAATTTACTAAGTCCAAATAATTAAATTATATTACCAGTTGATATACGGTTTTGTTAACAGCGAGTTCCGGTGGTTGCTTGTTCGATTAGAATATGGTCGCAACACTCACTGTATACTCACTGGCAACAACCAACATCAACGAGGTATTTCTCTAACATAATTAACCTATATATTTTTTTCATTTTTTTTTTTTTCATTTTAATCACTATCACTATCAATATCCGAAAATCTAATATGTCTATAAGTGCTATTAACTATTTCTAACTACACAAAATTAAAAAAAAATTGATAAAATAGTCTTTATGTATATATATATATATCTACTAGAAACTGTATTACCTCGTTATTCACTGCTTTATTCTTAACTAACTCTTAACTACTTTTATTCTAGTTCCTACATTAATTTACATCACTAATAATTATTCTATACTTTCAATATCCTATTTCATAAATTCGTCTGTATAATTCAATAATATTTCAGGCTCTGGCACGTAATCCATATACTCGACCAGATCCTTGCAACACTGAGTACCTAGTTTCCCTTTCCTTTTTGACATATCGTATAAAA
>NW_021762168.1:0-894 GCF_005508785.2 Acyrthosiphon pisum
CGGAATTCGTTTGGAATAGTTTAGTAGTATATATTTGTATGTTCTGAGCACCTTTTTTTACAGGGAGATTTCATCATTTCAAGGGGGCATTTCTACATGCTCCACCGTGTAACACATAATCTCAAAAACCCTAATGTATGTTCTGAGCACCTTTTTTACAGGGAGATTTCATCATTTCAAGGGGGACATTTCTACATGCTCCACCGTGTAACACATAATCTCAAAAACCCTAATGTATGTTCTGAGCACCTTTTTTACAGGGAGATTTCATCATTTCAAGGGGGACATTTCTACATGCTCCACCGTGTAACACATAATCTCAAAAACCCTAATGTATGTTCTGAGCACCTTTTTTACAGGGAGATTTCATCATTTCAAGGGGGACATTTCTACATGCTCCACCGTGTAACACAAATTGAACACAAGTAAAAGTTATGTGTTGTGTACAACACAAGTACACAACACATAACTGTGTCTATATAATTTGTTACACAAACAAAATAAATATGTTTTTTACCATCAATGTATTACTCATAAGCGTTGGCAACACTGAACTTTTTTTGTTCACTGGTACTAAAATTGATTTAGCTATACATTTCAGTAACGAATAATCCGTTGTTAAACCAAGTTATGCTTTTTATTTTATTGTCTTGTTTCACTTATACATTTATTTTTTAAGTAAGGATTTTCAATTAAATTTTTTTCTTTAAAATAAAAAAAAACATGAACTTTCAAAAAACTACCAGCGATTATTCTTCATTAGTTTCTTTAGTACGAAACCAACCATATCCAAAATATCCGCAATATGCCACATTCACATCAAGATTAAAAACATATAATTTATTTCCGCCAACTATACCTCAAAACAAATATGTATTGTCTGAATGCCGGATT
>NW_021762169.1:0-940 GCF_005508785.2 Acyrthosiphon pisum
ATAATTTTAATTATGCTATGTACTTGTAACCGTTAAGTTGTGTCTGTTTTAAGTATTTTTCTCTGGGGAAAAAGTTAATAGTTTCTTTAAAATCTGCTTCTTTTAAACGTATTCTATCCTCGATTATTTTATTAGATTTATACAACAATGTCAATTGATTATAAAATTTATAACAAATTCTGTATTCTATTATTCTTTCATTAAGCTTATAAGATTTTTCAAAAATTTCTACAATTCCGTTTAATAACGAAAACATTGTTAATAAAGGTAATAAAAAATAACCAATCGGGCCAATTGTACTTAGAAACAATTTTAAAGCTAGTAAACAAAAACTGACTTTTGAATAATAATTGTAACTTTTTCTATAAACTAACATATTTTTTTCTAAATACGTTTCCATTTAAATATGATTATTTTTATTAACTATAAAACATAAATATTTTAGAATTAACGTGAGCCTTTTTAGGGCACGCGTTAGATTATTTAAAAATTACCTAAAATTACATTATTCATGTTATCCATTCTCTATTTATTTTATGTACTATTGTAAATGAATTTGAGGTGGCTGGTTTGAAACCAGTCACTTAATTTTATTAATCTTAATAATTAAAAATAGCTAGTTTTTTGTATTTTTAACATTTTTGTTTAGATTTTTTGTAATTTTTAACAGGAAAATATAAGGTCGGTTTTTTTTTGTAATGTTTTTCAATGTAATTTTAGATGTTTTTTATGTTTTTTTTTTGTGCATTTTTATGTTTTTTTTAATGATTTTTATGCTTTTTTTAAAGATTTTTTGTAATTTTTAACAGGAAAATATAAGGTCGGTTTTTTTTTGTAATGTTTTTCAATGTAATTTTAGATGCTTTTTATGTTTTTTTTGTGGATTTTATGTTTTTTTTTAATGATTTTTATGCTTTTTAATGTTTTTATCCTGTTTTAA
>NW_021762170.1:0-1467 GCF_005508785.2 Acyrthosiphon pisum
AATTCGAAAATATACTTTAAATGTAGATAAATTATTGTGCGAAGCCAACAACACGAATAATTGGCAACTACGACGAGCGAGTAGTGATTTTTTTATTGAAAATTTTATAATTTCTTATAAAATAAATTCCTTGATACTATAATATAGTTAAAGTAAATTTAAAACTGTGTACTTGTATTACCATTTACCTATTATTCTGTTGAACATATAGTATAGAAAAATAGACAAAATACCTCAGGGCTTGCATTTGAAATAAAAATTCGCATTTATGTTATTTACAACTAAAACGTTACATAAGTTTTGCCATTATCATTATTTAGAACTAAAACGTTATACAAGTTTTGCGTTTATCGTTATTTCAAATAGTGTTAATACCTATTAAATTTAAAAATAATAACTAACGCGGGTAGGTCAAGCCCGGATTAAGACCCGGAAAAAAAATATTAATGTGTATCATGTGTTCAGGGGTGAAGTGACCAGCCGACGTCATATAAAAGTATACCATAAATGATAAAGATATAGCCTTTAAAGATTGGGTCTAACTTTTTTATTTTTTAAGTTATGGGCAAACTTTTTTTTATCAAAATCATACATATCATGCATTTGTTTATGTATTTTCAAAAGTTTTTAACATTTTTTATGTACTTTTTTTTTATTTTAAAGTTATTTAATTGTCCTATAAACACTCCAAAATACGCAATTGAACTAGAAATGCACTATTTATTTTATTAAATTAAAAAAGTAGAAAAAAGTTGGCAAAAATTAGTATTTTTTAAAGGAAATCGTGCATTATTCCAAATAATATATTACTTGGTATGGGTTTTTTGTTTTTTGTATTATTTTGCTGAATTATACTGAATAATACATTAATATACCTAGAACACCTTGAAAGTTTGGTTTTCATAATATATTCCTGTTAATCGTCACAATCTTAGTTTTCCTAGGATTGAGGCGGTTAATTAGTCGTCATTCGTTGAATTTTATACTATTTGGTAAATTTTAGTTGTTATAATACAAAAACAAAAACTCATAGTTAATAATAAATTATTTGGAATAATGTACAATTTCCTTTTAAAAATACTAATTTTTGCCAACTTTTTTTCTTTTTTTAAATTTAATAAAAATAATTAGCACATTTCTGGCTTAATTGAGTATGTTAGTTGATAGGATAATTAAATAGCTTTAAAATAAAAATAAAATTACGTCAAAATGTTGAAAAGTTTTGAAGATACATAAACAAATGCGTGATACGCATGGTTTTGATAAAAAGAAGTTAATTGCTCATAACTAAAAAAATAAAAGTTAGATTCAATCTTTAAAGGGTATTTCTTATCATTTTTGGTATACTTTCATATGATGTCACTTCACCCTGGAACACATTGTATATTATTTAATATTTTTTTTTTCGTACAAGGGCTTTATTTAAAACATATTAGGTATATAGGCACATAGCAATAAATAATGAAT
>NW_021762171.1:0-1665 GCF_005508785.2 Acyrthosiphon pisum
CATTTCAAGTGACATATGAATTTGTAAGTATATTCATGGAGAATTCAGTTTTTCATAATTGGGAACGCTGGTTACATGTGACAAGTGTGATACAACTGATAAATTGTTTTGATTGTTTTGAATTGTGTTATTTTTAAATTTTTAATATAATATTATTATGTCCGTAGTGAAAATTGTCTTGTGTATGTTTTTTTCTTTATTACTATTTAATACTTTGTTGTTAAAACATTTAATATTTTATATTATACAATTTTAAATTATATTAAATTAAATTATATTACGTGTGTCACTACTGTATTAGACATTAGTACTGAAAAGTTGATTGTATAACTTTATACTTTGCTTAATCAAATTTAACACTTTACGCACAACAAAATTGATATATTACTCGATTTTAAATAACCCATAACCCGAATAAATAAACTGGCTAAACAAAACCCATATTCTTTAAAAAGAAGAAAACCTGAAACCACAACCTCTATTTTTATTTGAAGCACCCGAAACCATAACCCGAATAAATCGTTAGGGTGCAAAGCCTTGGGCACACCTATTTCATTACCAGCTGTTCGGCTCGGCTAGATAAAAAATTATACGAAAATGTTATCATTCAATTTCTTTTTTTTGGAAGATTGCGAAAAACTAACAATTTATTCATGACCTATTTATCTAGTTTTTGGTACCTACTCAAAGTTTTACTTAACACGTTGATTGCGTATGTCTTTTTTCAGACAGGGGCAAATACCCACCTTGCCATCACCCCCCCCCCTAAAAAAAAATGACGCCCCTGATGTCAAGACGGTCAAAATTGGGTTTATTAAATAAGACAAAATATCTGGGAACTCAGCGGTAGCCAGTGTAGTAGGCACACCCAAGGCTTTGCACCCGTTTAGCCCGTATAGCCAAAACCCTTAAAAAACCCTTAAAAATTATCGAAACCGTAAACCCATATAACCCGATTGATTTTGATGACGTATAACCCGAAACACCCAAAACCGAAATTAAATTAGGGTTTTAACCCATAACCCGTATAAAAAAAATATTACATTTTCAAGTGACATATGAATTTGTAAGTATATTTCATGGAGAATTCAGTTTTTCATAATTGGGAACGCTGGTTACATGTGACAAGTGTGATACAACTGATAAATTGTTTTGATTGTTTTGAATTGTGTTATTTTTAAATTTTTAATATAATATTATTATGTCCGTAGTGAAAATTGTCTTGTGTATGTTTTTTTCTTTATTACTATTTAATACTTTGTTGTTAAAACATTTAATATTTTATATTATACAATTTTAAATTATATTAAATTAAATTATATTACGTGTGTCACTACTGTATTAGACATTAGTACTGAAAAGTTGATTGTATAACTTTATACTTTGCTTAATCAAATTTAACACTTTACGCACAACAAAATTGATATATTACTCGATTTTAAATAACCCATAACCCGAATAAATAAACTGGCTAAACAAAACCCATATTCTTTAAAAAGAAGAAAACCTGAAACCACAACCTCTATTTTTATTTGAAGCACCCGAAACCATAACCCGAATAAATCGTTAGGGTGCAAAGCCTTGGCACACCTATTTCATTACCAGCTGTTCGGCTCGGCTAGATAAAAAATATACGAAAATGTTATCATTCAATTTCTTTTTTTT
>NW_021762171.1:3841-4819 GCF_005508785.2 Acyrthosiphon pisum
GGAACGGTTCCGGACGTATCCAAATACATTAAAAAAAAATCGGGTTATAAGACTCAACACCTTCGGTTATAAGACTCAAATTTCGTAAAATAAATAGTAGAAAATAAACTTTTTTGGTTATAATTTAGAAATAAATTGGTATTGAAAAATTAAATAATATTCGTGTTGATTATTTCTAGTTTCTGTTGGTACCTTATAACGTATAATAATTTTTATATGTAATATTTACCTATTATAATTTTAGTTTTTTTTATCGGGATTATTAAATTTATTCAATAATAAAGTATATAATATGTAATATGTGTTAATGTATTAAAATCAAAGCAAAATATGTAGTGAAATAAAATTTATAAATACCTAATTAATTTTTTTTTTCCACTTCGCCTATAAGGTTCATTCGGTTATAAGACTCACTTTGTGCTGGTCCCAAAGTGAGTCTTATAAGCGGCGTCTACTGTATATTGTTACTAATACACGAGCTAATACATCAAATTAAAATAATTGATAACAGGACGTCACACCCGCATGTGTTATCTCAAGTCTTACAAACGAACATAACAAACTTGTTCCAATGGTGTGATGAACATACCAAACTTGTTCATCAGTCCCAATGGTGTGATTTAAGTTTCAAGAGGACGTTTTACTCGCATATGTTGTCTCCGTCTTACTCACGTACGGAATAACAACAACGTTTTAGTACGGGAAAGAACCGAGAAGGCTAGTCATAGAAAAGAAATGAAATTTTCACCACATAAAAATAAGAACTTTGGGTGTGCAATATCGTTTTTATTTTTCTGATATCACTTATACGAAAAAAAGTTCTTATTCTTTCAAAATCCGACATTATTTGTGTTTTTTAAACTTAAATAACTTTTTTTTTAAGTTCTGATAATGAAAAAATAAAAACGATATTACACAGCCAAAGTTCTCCTTCTTGTATGGTGAACATTTCGTTTCTTAGTTATGACTTAATGTAGC
>NW_021762172.1:0-725 GCF_005508785.2 Acyrthosiphon pisum
GTGTAAAATTGAATACAAAGCTCCTGATATATTGTTACAATATCAATTGAAAAATATTAAAAATACATAGGCACAATTTTTTTTTATAAGCATTCAAAGATCGAATTTTGACAAAATTAATCAAATTTTAATTTGAAAAATTATTTTGTAGTTAAAAATTTATAAAATGTTCAACTTTTGTATCTAAGAATTGAAAAATTAAAACAAGATTCCACGTAAGTAATTAATTCTGTTACCAAAAAATCTAAAAAATACATTTACACAGTTTATTTTTATAGTCATTTTAAGTACAAATTTGGACGAAATTACATATTAAAAACCTAGGATAACTATTTTAGTTATTTTGTTGTGATTGTATAATATTATTCTTGGGTATACTTGAAACTTCTAAAGTATACTATTATATATCTATGATAGTACCACGGTTTTTTGTTGATGGATATCGCGTTATAAGTACCTAATAGATATTATGATATGATTAATTTGGAATTTATTATATTTACCTATTATAGGTCAATTTTTTTTAAATACTATTGACTATAATATAATATTATGTCTTATACCTAGACTGACATACCGCCTCCGCTCAGAATCGTTTTTCTTATACAATGATATTATATCATTGAATTCAAATTTAATACCATCCATTATACAGTGACCCAAATGTAACCTACTGTACAGCAGAGCGACATCCACTTACCCACCTTTTTTTTTAATTAACTTAA
>NW_021762173.1:0-620 GCF_005508785.2 Acyrthosiphon pisum
CATGGTAAAATCGAAATTAAAATTCACGACAAATGGCAACCAGTGTAAATAATTGTTCAAGTATAATTATTAACTGTTAAAGTATTAAAGTAATAAAATATAAGTAATAACACACCGTCCAGACAGTAGTCTACAAACACGTGGAAACGATGAAATGAACAGTTTGTTATTTAAAATATGATGGGCATTGGTATGATCATAGGAACGTATTAGTGTATACCTATTAACCTATTACCTACTGATGCTATTGGCGATTGAAAGCTTATCAATTTTCAGACCGGCGGGGAATGGATCTGTAACGGGGAACTAGAAAAATAACAAAGTGTACCCGTAAGTCGTAACAGATTATCACTTTTAATCGCCAATAAATTAACCAGTGCGTACATAATACGAACGATAAAAACTTGTATCATAGAAAAGATGAAATATGTCGAGTATAGGACTCTGGTATATTAGCCACTATTTATAGAAAGGTAGGCAATATAAAATAATTTGAAACTTTAAAAACTTTCCAAAAAAAAAAAAAATAAATAAATAAATACAGCTGAATTTTTAAAAGTTTATTAATATTTTAAGAATCAATTGATTAATTTATTTTGGGGGGGCTATTAGAATTTTTG
>NW_021762174.1:0-1023 GCF_005508785.2 Acyrthosiphon pisum
TATTTTGAAAATGTTATGGTGTATAGAAGATGCTAAGATAAACATTCAGTCAAAATTTCATGTATCTACGGTAATTTTTTTTAAAGTTACACCAAAAACCAAATTCAATTTTGTGAAAAATCGATTTTGCGTAAAAATTCCCGTTTTTCCTTAATTTTTCTTTTGTTTTTCCCGGCGCTTTTGAAAACCACTGGGAAATTTAAATTTTGACCTCCCCAATGCACCAACGATATTCAGTTTCTGATCGAACAAGATACTGAAGTTGAAAATCGTAGCATTATTTCGACTACTTATCGTGTACACAGACACAAAAAAAAATAAAAAAATAAAAAAATAAAAAAATAAAAAAACACACATCATTGTAAGATAATAATATGGTGTCATTATAGATTAAAAATCGAAATCGTTGAAGTTGTTTCTACTGAGGTTTCTACACCCTAATGGGCAATGGCCATTAGGCCATTTTAATAGGTACTTACATCGTACATTGATGTTAGCCGATATTCTCAGGCATTAAAAAGTAATTAGTTCATCGCGTTATATAGCTCAATAGCAAATGTAAGTAATAAACTAATATATAATAACTAATAGTAATAGTAGCTGTGTATGTAGGTAATAGGTATCTATATAATAATAATAATAATAATAATTATTATATTGTTTGTACACTGTTCAAACAGAGTTTACACAATATTATATATTTTAAGAAAAATATTTTAAATAATATTTTAAAATATTTCAAAATTCGAATAAGTTAATAGGTGCAAATACAATACTAAACAATAATATTTACGCGTGATTACATTAATAAAATATTATAATTTATAAACCTAAGAAGCGGTTTACCTAAGGAAAACTAAGTCATTACGCGAAAAAAATCGGACCAGGAAATTACAGTGATAAGCCCACCCAATATAATATAATAATCATTTTCCATAAAAATATAAGTACCTAGGAAGGTAACCTATACGTAACTTTTTTATTTCATTAACACTTACAGAAGTTTCATATAGGTATATCTTA
>NW_021762175.1:0-732 GCF_005508785.2 Acyrthosiphon pisum
TTGTCGTCGTCCATCGCGACTTCGCCTGCCTCAACGCTGTCATTGTCCATCATGACCTCAACTACCTCAACGTTGTCATTGTCCATCATGACTTCAACTACCTCAATGTTCTCTTCCAACAAAAGTTCATCCCTCGGAACTTGTACACCGGCATCAACGTTTTCCACGTGATCTTCTTGTTCTCTGTACGGTCCGACTACCTATAGAATCATAGGCGTTCAATTTAAATGTTTAAATGTTTAAAAACAAAATAATGGTTCATTCTAGAGTGAACCAAATATACAATAGTGCATTCATTGTCAAACAATAACATGGCAATAATATTTTATTTTCTATTCATTTTCACTGCCCAATATAGTATATAGTTATAAAATCATTAACTTTAGTGTCAATTAAAAATGTACCTAATGCAATGCGATCAAAAAATGTGTTAGTTTGTAGAATGTACTAAACCATACATGTCCCAATGTATTAATTGATTATGTAATTGAAATTGTAATTAATAAATATTAGGTGTAACAAAAAAAAAAAAAGAAGAAGACATTTGTTGAATAACATAAGGTTTATCATGACAAATAATTTTTGTGTCATTTAACATTGTATCATGTGTATATTGTATAATATGTATTAATTTCAATATAATATTGTTGAGTTTAGTTTTATGTAATAAATTTAAAATGTAGCGTAATTTAAATTAATTAAGCAAGCAAATAATAAATTATGAGCACAGTG
>NW_021762176.1:0-1269 GCF_005508785.2 Acyrthosiphon pisum
TAAAATCAAAATCTCCCGGGTCATCAATCCAAATCAGCGCCGGTATTCTGTAACTTTGTAGCCAAAGTTTTATCTACTATTTTGGATACAAAATACTTGTAACCCTCGTTGTAACCGATGGGTATTCTGTAACTATTTTTAAGATACAAAGGCTACAACAGTGTATCTTTATTTGTAGCTCACTCAATGGTATGGTTACAAATATTTTGTATCATTGTTTTTTGGATACAGATAAAGATTTTATTAAAATTGATTGATGATTTTTGTATTAATTAAGTCATTTTTAGAAGTGATATTGTTCGTGTTGTGACTTCTTTTGTTATATTATTTTATCTTATGATGGCTTTTGTGGCACATATATTGGTTTTAAATGAATTAGAACAACATCAAGCCATTTATGCATTAAAAGTCCAACGTCGAAGACTTAGAGACATATACAATCCGTTTGATTTACGTGAATACGATTTTACAAAATTATTTAGAATCTCAAAAAATTTGGCTTTATACATTATTGACAAGTTATCCTATGTACAACGACTGCAAAGAAAACGTAAAAATGGATTGTCATTACAACTGCAAGTTAGTATAAAATATAGAAAATTTATAAATTATTATAATATACATATTATGTATAATCATGTAAATTTTAATTGTGTGCGTAATATTATCTTTTAGGTAATAGTAGCAATTAGGTTTTTTGCTTTTGGATCTTTTCAAAGATGTGTCGGCCAAGATAACTTAGGTAGTATAAGTCAACCATCTGTTAGCCGTTGTATAACAAGGGTAGCTACATCCTTGTTTGAAGTTTGTTTAAGTGATTGGGTCAGATTTCCACAAAATGATGCTGAGAGAAAAGCAGTGGAGATAAGGTTAAAATAATATATATTATATATGTGTGGGTGTGTGTGTAGTGACGGTGTAAACATCTTTCAATCATAAAACAAAACTTCTTTTTACAAATGACCACTACTACCATACTACTTGCGTCCACAAAATAGGTAAATCTCACTCCGCCCCTGTCGCCAACCAGTGTGTGTGGTTATAAATATAAATTAATTTAAATAACTCATTAATTAGAATGTAAATTTTCTTTTTTAGATTTAGAGATATAATGGGGGTTCCGGGTATTATAGGGTGTATAGATGGAACACAAGTAGCTATTGCAACACCATTTCCTTTAGATAATGAAGAGGCGTATAAGAATCATCATGGATATCATTCTATAAATTGTCAATTGGTATTTAGTATTTATTATTAATGTACTTTAAA
>NW_021762177.1:0-1233 GCF_005508785.2 Acyrthosiphon pisum
TACCTGCCCGCATTAGTTATTATTAGTACATATTTTGATAGGTATTAACACTATTCTAATTAACGATAAACGCAAAACTTGTACAACGTTTTCATTCTAAATAATGACAAACACAAAATTTGTATAACATTTTAATTTTAAATAACGTAAAACAGATTTTTTTTCAAATTCAAGCCCTGGTTAAAACTATATTTAAGAGACTACCGCATATAATACCCATTTATCCATTAAATACTTAGTGCTAATGTAGAAATATTTATATAAGAGGTACTAGTATTATGCTAGTAATAACTGTTTTGTGTTTAAGGTATTTAAGCACTACTACAGCAATAGATTATTCAATTTTTCCAAGTATGATATACAATAGATATCAAAATAATGAATAAAAAAATTGAAATTATTTTAGATTCTGAGTGAAACGATGAATGTATTGATTTTACAATGATGTGTGTTTTTTTTTATTTTTTTTTTTATTTTTTTTTTTATTTTTTTTTTTATTTTTTTTTTTTTATTTTTTTTGTGTCTGTGTACACGATAAGTAGTCGAAATAATGCTACGATTTTCAACTTCAGTATCTTGTTCGATCAGAAAGTGAATATCGTTGGTGCATTGGGGAGGTCAAAATTTAAATTTCCCAGTGGTTTTCAAAAGCGCCGGGAAAAACAAAAGAAAAATTAAGGAAAAACGGGAATTTTTACGCAAAATATGTTTTCGAGAAAATCGATTTTGGTTTTTGGTGTAACTTTAAAACGAATGACCGTGGATGCATGAAATTTTGACTGAATGTTTACATTTCCATTTTCTATACACGATAAAATTTTCAAAATATTTTGACTTATTTTGAGCTCTTTACGGACATTGTCAGTTTTCATTTTTTTTTAGTTTTTTTTCTAAAAATATCAATAAAATTTTATTTGTTTATCAAAAAAGCTTGAAAATTTAATATAAGGCTCCTAGTATATTGTTTCAAAGGCAGATGAAAAATATTAAAAATCGTTAGTCACAGTTTTTTTTTTATAAGCATTTAAAGTTCAAAAAATGACAAAATATGGAAAAATCACGAAAATTTCCAAATTATTTCGAGTTAGAAATTCATAAAAATTTTTCTTTTTAAATCTAAGATATGAAAATGTGATACAAGATTCCTTATAAGATTATCTACCTTTATCAAACAAAAAATATCTATAAGAAAGTCAAATTAAATTTTTATGATCGTTTGAAATTCAAATTTTT
>NW_021762178.1:0-1388 GCF_005508785.2 Acyrthosiphon pisum
TACCTTTATAAAAAAAAAAAATGTCTATAAGAAACTCAAATTAAATTTTTATGAGCATTTGAAATTCATATTTTTACAACATTTGATATTCACTCGATTTCTTACGTAACGATTTTCTTATTTTGTTGTAATTAAAAAACGAGTGACTGTAGATACTTGAAAATTTCACTGAATGTTTATATTAGCATTTTATATATACGATAAAATATTGAAAATAATTTGACTCTTTTTGAGCTGTTTACGGACATTGTAAGTTTTCAATTTTTTTAGTTTTTTTTTCTATAAATATCAATCAAGTTTTATCTATTGGGCCAAAAAGTGTAAAAAATTAACACAAAGCTCCTGATACATTGTTACAATAGCAGTTGAAAAATATTAAAAATACATATGCACAATTTTTTTTTATAAGCATTTGAAGTTAAAATGTTAACAAAATTTATCAAATTTAAAATTGAATAATTATTTTGTAGCTAAAAATTTATAAAATGTTCAACTTTTATATCTAAGGATTGAAAATTTAAAACAAGATTCCACGTAAATATTTAATTATGTTGCCAAAAATTCTAAGAAATACATAAGCACAGTTTATTTTTATAGTCATTTTAATTTCCAATTTAGACGAAATTACATAATAAAAAACCTGGAATAACTATTTTAGTTATTTTGTTGTGATTGTAATGATTGTATAATATTATTTGTGGGTACTTGAAACTTCTAAAGTATACTATTATATATCTATGATAGTACCACGGTTTGTTGTTGATGTATAACGCGTTACCTGATTGATATTGTGATATGATTAATTTGGAATTTATTATTAATACCTATTATAGGTCAATTTTTTTTTAATACTATAGATAAATATACCTATAATAGGTATGTCTAATACCTAGACTGACAAACCGTCTCCACTCAGAATCGTTTTTCTTATCCAGTGATATTATATCATTGAATTAAAATTTAATACTATCCATTATACAGTGACCTACTATTGTAACCTACTGTACAGCAGAGTGACATACACTTACCCACCTTTTTTAAATATTTTTTTATATCTATAACATAAAGACTTATATGTAATTATTATCATTATTTATTTGTAGCCTACTACTATATTTAAAAATAACTTACAAAAATAATTTTTTCTACATAAAGGCTTATAATTATTATTTAATAATAATTTTTTGGTCGAAAAGGGAATCGACCTTTTTCAAAATTTGGTCGAAAAGTGAATCGGGCCGAAAAGGGAAGGGTACGTTTTTGGTCGAAAAGTGTCTCGCCCGTTGTATTGTACTATTGTAACGTATTATATTATATATAATATCAGCTATAGGTAGTAGCGGCGTGTAAAATTCGTGAATATTATATGATCCCCAAACACGTTACAA
>NW_021762179.1:0-1139 GCF_005508785.2 Acyrthosiphon pisum
TAACCAAACATATGTAAACATAAAAATGTAATAATGATAAATGTAAACTTTTAGGAAGGTGCTCGAAGTGACGGAGAATTAAATTGAGTTAATTTTTCTCGATTAGGCGATAAAAATGAACTTTTTAGGGGGTAGGTGTAACGGATAGTAACCGTTTCCTCACAACACATAAATATCATTATATATGAATAATTAAATTCGGCATAAGCGATTAGGTAAACGACCTCCTTAAACGATTTTGGCAATAGTCAAAAGTTGCCATATACGAATACAATAGAAGGTTAATCATGTAGTCAAAATAACCGGGTGGGTAATTGCGAGCCATATTATATTTTCTAAAAACGCAAATCGCGAATCAGTTGACAGGATATGGGAATTGCCAAAGTCACGAGTAGATATACGGGTACATGTATATGTACGCGACATATAGACCAGGATGTAATAACTGATAAATATTTAGCAATTCGCAGAATTGAAGGCTTTCTGCACAACAACACAGAAAATGAATTAGCTGTCAGCACATTATGGCGAATACTCAGATTAGATAGGAATATTGTAAATGCGTGGGCTGAGTCGATGGTCACACGGACCACATCCGTTAGAGAAGAGATAGCGTATCGATAAGCAGGGGGAGCAGGGACCCGAATATAAAAGGGAGCCTGAAACAGCCTGTATTCAGACGTGTCTACTCCAGAGCACAACAAGCACCTTCACGTCACTCTGTGTAGTAACTTGTCATTTATTACTGAAGAGCATTTAAATAAACTACAAAGTATCTTTCATCTGTCTACATTCATTTATAACTATCCTGTCAACATCTTCATCATCAACACGAGCGCTCTCGCTTCCTGCAAAATCATAATATACTCGTAGTTAACGGCTATCAGAATATTAATCTGACCAGTCCAACGACGAGAATATTACACTGGCGCAGTCGAGTACGGAACTTTCAAGGAGTTAGAAGCGAGTCAAGCAGTCAACGCGGCGGATTTCAACTTCTGGGGTCGAGGCGAGCAGTCAATTCAACGTCAGAGTCCAGTTCCGGTGCAGCGGCTACTATCAACGTTTCACTCCACGGAGCAGCTCACACGAGTCACAGTCGAGGACCGATCACCCTTGACAACTCCGGAGAGAAAGAA
>NW_021762180.1:0-796 GCF_005508785.2 Acyrthosiphon pisum
CCAGGAAATTGCATTTTTTCGGGTAATTAAAAATGAAATAATAACAATTAACACAATGCATTTTAAACATTTATTAAATTAATTAAAATATAATTTAAGAAAATCATTTTTATAAAATAGATTTCTTTCTGATGAGGTTAAAAAGCAAATGTGGGTTAAAGCTTTATTATTACACTTATTTTAGTACAAAATCACCTTCTCCAAAATTAATAGATCAGACCACTGAAAATAGTAACTAGTAAGTCTTATATCAAATTATTAGGTTTATGTTAAGTATAATAATTTGTTTTTATAGAATGTCAACAATAAGTAGTTTAAAATGTTCTAGCCCAACAAGTGTAGAAAACTATGGTGTTTTGGATTTATCAATAAAAAATTCAATTTTTTTGATCAGAAATCACCACCTCCGAATTATTATGTGGAAACTCTAGGTACTAATACAATTTAATTATAATTTTTTTCTTAATTGCCATCTTGATTACTAATTTATGCTTGTGTTTAATGAAATTATGAACTCCCAAATTAGTTCAATTTGATACTTAAATATGAAAAAAAAAAAAAAATTTTAATTATTTATTATTTTTCAAATTCATGATATAGATTGTACGCCAAAACACAAATTGAAGAGGAAACGTCTACAAAAAAAAGTTGAAACTCCTATTAAAAGAGGATTGAGGAAAAAAGTTAATCTTCTTCAACAAAAAGTTAGAAGGCAAAACAAAAAAATAACCAGTATTGAGGTTTGTTCATAGTATATTTAATATTTAAACTTTTGCACAATATCTGTTTATTGCAT
>NW_021762181.1:0-853 GCF_005508785.2 Acyrthosiphon pisum
TTGAACATTTTATAAATTTTTAACTACAAAATAATTTTTCAAATTAAAATTTGATAAATTTTGTCCAAATTTGATCTTTAAATGCTTATAAAAAAAAATTGTGCCTATGTATTTTTAATATTTTTCAACTGATATTGTAACAATATATCAGGAGCTTTGTATTAAATGTATACACTTTTTGGCCCAACAGATAAAACTTTATTGATATTTATAGAAAAAAAAAACTAAAAAAATTGAAAACTTACAATGTCCGTAAACAGCTCAAAAAGAGTCAAATTATTTTAAAAATTTTATCGTATATATAAAATGCTAATATTAACATTCAGTGAAATTTTCAAGTTTCTACAGTCACTCGTTTTTTAATTACAACAAAATAAGAAAATCGTTACGTAAGATATCGGGTGAATATCAAATGTTGTAAAAATATGAATTTCAAACGCCCATAAAAATTTAATTTGAGTTTCTTATAGATATTTTTTGTTTGATAAAGGTAGATAATATTATAAGGAATCTTGTATTACATTTTCATATCTTAGATTTAAAAAGAAAAATTTTTATGAATTTATAACTCGAAATAATTTGCAAATTTTCGTGATTTTTCCATATTTTGTCATTTTTTGAACTTTAAATGCTTATAAAAAAAAACTGTGACTAACGATTTTTAATATTTTTCATCTGCCTTTGAAACAATATACTAGGAGCCTTCTATTAAATTTTCAAGCTTTTTTATCCAACAAATAAAATTGTATTGATATTTTTAGAAAAAAAACTAAAAAAAAATGAAAACTGACAATGTCCGTAAAGAGCTCAAAATAAGTCAAAATATTTTGAAAATTTTATCGTGTATAGAAAA
>NW_021762182.1:0-5097 GCF_005508785.2 Acyrthosiphon pisum
CTTTCGATTAGTTTAAGAAAAAAAAATTAAAAACTAGAAAATGTTAACTTAGTACAGAATACAAAATAATATACTATTATAATTATTATTGTAATGTTTCCGGCAAAAGTGTAATCAAACTGCCGCCAATAATACAAGTAATATACGTAGTCAAATAATATATATTATAATTTAGGTACTAGCTGCCCCACCCAACGTCGTCCAGGCCAAAGATTTGTATTTTTAATAACGTCCGTGAAGTTGGTCCTTACTATGCAAAACTTTTTTTGAAAAAGTGTAAGGGATAACTTCACCGTGGTTTTCCAATAAATATATTTGTACAAAATGCATATACCATATTTATTCTAATTATAATATTAATATAATATGTAACGAATTGAAACCATATATAGGTTGACAAAAAAAAAAATATTTTTTCGTTTACTAAAAAAAATTATGTATGATCTACCCTTTACCTACCTACAGCCTATATGAGTTGAAAAATCAAGCTGTATACACCCTCCAATTTTCAAATAATAATCTATTGAAAATAACTTTTATTGAAAACGGTCTAGTCATTTTTTGAGGCTATAAACTTCGGATCATCATCCAATTTTAGTTGTACCTATAACCCAATTCCGCCAGCAAAAAAATTTTAAAAAACAAAATCTAGATTATATAAGTGTATCTTGGGTTTAGTGTACCTATATCTAGGTACCTCAGTTCATAGATCAATTTTGGTAGCTTTGCGACCAAAATGAACAATTTATTTGTGGTGGATTGTGTATAGCACTTGGTGTAAATCGAAAGTGGTTCAAACTACTACAGTCAACTCCCGATATAACGAATTTCAAGAGACCGAGAAAAAAATTCGTTATATCGAAAGTTCGTTACATCGAAATTATATTATACCGCGATATTTTCAAGGGACCGGTAGTTTTATTCGTTATATCAAGATTTTCGTTATATCGATATTCGTTATATCGCGAGTTGACTGTATTTAAACATGCCTGCAGATATCTCCAAGAACAATTCGAAATGTTTATAAAATCGGTCAAGTAATTTTTGAGAACCTATATAATAAAGTGGTACCTGACTATGTAGTTACCTACCATTACAATTTAATGTTATGGGTCGCTGTAAAATGAATCTCGTTTTTAATTTTTTGTGTTAATTGGATTAAAAATATTTGTATACATAATACAATAATACATATTTATTATTTGCTGCCTAAATATATATTATAATGGTTATTTTTTTCCTTTTATTTATACTCGATTACAGATTAGGACTTGACTTATGTCCTATGACTGTACCTATTTATACAACTATGCTTCTGATTTTATTGTATTTAACGAGTGTCACGAAGTTCGTTTTGTGTCGAATTTAATTAATTTATAATAAAAAAAATATCATATCCTATGGTTATAATTTATAGTTCAAACTTCAAACTAAACGAATCCTATACGCTGGCTATATATCACACATGTGATAAGTGCCAAATGGCAAAGCTATAAAATATATCACTCATGCCCAAATTAGTACGACACAATAGCGTCTATATTAAATTATACCCGATTCATAATGACGCATAAGCATCAAAGATAAATTAAAAAGAAATATAAATTTCAGCAATCATATAATATTTTCTATGTTTTAACACAATCAATAATTCATTATAATAAGAAACATAAAAACTATATCACTGTATGTGTATTGTGACCTAAAAATTGTATAATTAATACTATTCCAAAATACTTTCGTAAGTTATTAAAATTATTGTGTAAATCAAACTACTTTTACAAGCAAATCTTTTACAAGGTTGTATTGGATGTTCAAACACCGAATTAAAAAAATTAAACAAACGTTCGGGTTCTAATGTCCGTTAATATTCGGATTAATATTGGTTAATAAGGGTATTCAGTAGTCTAGAAAAAATATAAATTTGAAGGCTGAGCCCCTCCAAAAATTGTGAAAACTAAAAAAATGTTAAAAAAATTACGATGTACCTATGTTATTTATAATAAAATATGAATTCCTAACATGAATGCGCAGCAGTTGTTATATCCCAAACTAGGCTTATTAATGTACAGTAGATAGTTAAATTTTTCTATGAAACTACAATAACTGAGACAATGGTAAATTAATTATTTACCTATTTATTTTATTAGAGATATTAGATTCCATGTCACTTATTTAAATCTATATACCTACCTACCTTAAATTCTCAACATACAATTTATGAGTTTCCAAATACTTGTCTGTATGCTATCTTTAACATAGGTGTTAATAGTGTTAACCCAAAAAACCATATACAACTACCTGCATTATCTACGACGGTGGCATAGTAGGAGCTCAATCAAGGGCAAAATCAACTGTTACAACATATTAAGCAAAACCACAGCCCACCTTTAGCCGTGGGAGTAGCAGCCGCAGGTAGGCGGATTAGATCGCGTTCCCGGGGAGGTTGCGGATAGGGGAATCCCAGTTCCCCTTTCTTCAGATTGGTCGGGTCGCCTAGGAATAACTAATACCATGGCGTGGACATCAATAAGTAAATGATCCGTGGTCTAGGCTGTAGGTCCCTGGCCTGTGACACGGTCGCGTGCAGGGCAACCGACCCTGGGCGTGGGCGTGGTGCCTTCAGCATTCTGGGGTACGGGCGTCGATGCATTCCGTCAGCGGGCCGTGCGTCCCAGTGTTAGTCGTCAACCCTTTCGCTCCTAGCACCGGTAGGGGTCTTTTGACTGCCGTTTCTGGTGGCGTGTCCCTCGAGAATCCCCTTAAGTCGGTAGATGAAGGCTGTCGTCGTAACATGTCGTAACATGTTCTACCATTACGACGTATTATGAATGGTAGCATAAGTGTCAGGTTAGTCCAGGGCGTCGGACGAGCCAGGTCCGTCGTCCGCCCGACTAAGCGGCTTACAGGATCAACAGAAATGTTGGTCGCCTTGGAGTCAGCTTATTACTAATTTCTCCAATCAACATTTACTGTATTATTTAGATCAGATGGTTTATGTAGAATTTAATACTTCAATTAAAATACATATTTTTTTTTATCGACTAATTTTAATATTGGAATGGCTAAGTCCCTCCAAGTCCCCTCCCCCCCAATTTCACCTATTTCACTTGGAGCAGTAAGGCACGGGGCTATAATAGATACATTTTTGGTCATTTTATACTGCAGTAATGTTCTACATTTTAAATTTTGACTGCGTCTTGTGGTCTTTATGACTACATATCTAAAATATTATCTTATTTGACATTTTAGGATAATGACAAAATATAACTAAGTAGTCGGCGTCTTAATTAGTTAATACTATAATTCGTATTATGCTTTTCATCCAATAATCACTTATATTATTTTTCAAAATGTCATTCGCTTCACTATAATATTACGTCTGTGGTATATATTATATTATAATATTATTTAGAAATTACATTTTAATACGACGATGATAAAAAATATAATGATTACAAGATAATGTTGATGGTTTCATATGCCAATTAAATATTTTATTATATTGATTGTACTTTGTACATACAATTGTTGTTTCGTTAATCAGACAGAAAATATATGTAAAAATTCCGATACCACGCTAGACCATATTGTAAATACGATAATGGTATCCATGAGTCACCACTACCACCACGTATCTCATGAGCTGAAAATTCTCAATTTTGTTTAATTCGCCTTTGACATCTAGAAACAACACGTCTCTTTCTTATTGGAATCCTATAGTCTCTTCTATTTTGTAAGTACATACATTTAAAATAATTTAAATTGTTCGTAAAATTAGTTTCTGAATTATATAATTTAGGTATAATATTATTCTAAATATATTTTCTTGTCGTACAGTGACAACACTTAATGATTTTGTCTTGCGGTCAAATAATCGATAACTATTTTTCAAATTTTGTTACTTGGGTACTTCAACACTTTGTATCTGATTTTTTCAAATTATGTGTATTACACATTACGCGCAGGTGCAAGTCACTGAAGAAACTCGTAAATATTTTTGTACATATGCAACAATGAATTGTGCCAACAAATTTACAAACAATAAATATACTTTGACTAGTCCGATTTTAATTTTAAAAAATAATTTCAATGTGGTAAATTGTTATCAATGTTTTATAGAAAATAGAGCTTGACATTTGTAAATTCTAGTTTATTTAGTATGGTTCCAAATTAATTTACATAATTTCTCACAATAAAAATTCAGATTATAAGGGCAACAAAAAAAAAATAAGAAATTGTTTTTCCCACAAAACATTTAAAAGTGGCAAAATAAGTTTAATTATTTTTAAAGTTAAAATTGTACTACTAGAAGTATGTTTATTTTTTTCCAGCTAATTGGTTTACCATACATTGTAGTGGAGTTGTCATCTAGGGTAAAGAAGAAATATCAATTACTAATCATTAATAATGGACATTCTTAATAACGGACCTACTGTAAGACGCCCTTTAACACCAGATTCACGATGTTCAATTTGTTTTTATGATGTAACCAATAAATGTTATACAAATGCATGTTTGCATTTGTTCTGTTTTGAATGTTTACAACGATGGTCGTATGTAAGTATAGTTGAACCTTAATAATTATTAATTGTTAAATGTATGTAATCAAATTGTATAAAAGATGTCTTAATTATGAATTGACTTCTACTATAAAGTTGGTGTTGGAATACACATTGTTCTTTTCTAATTATACATATGAAAATTAAGTTAATTGTATTTGTTAAGACGTTTACTTTAATTATTACTACCATTTATTTGAATGAACATTGAAATAAAACATAGGCAATTTAAATTTCTACAAAAGTAAAAACTAAGATGACTAAATCTAAGTTTAACTTCAGATAAATGACGTACTTGTTGTTTGTAGTCTCTTATAGTACATTCCAAAAAAATCTAATATAATTTATATATAAAACGGTTAGTTAAACTGTCTTAATTAAAATGGTTATGTTTTTATATACCTATTTATTATTTAGTCTGAACCAACTTGTCCATTATGTAAGAAAACATTTAATTATATTTATCATTCATTTGGTGATCTGGGCGTCCATGAGACATACGCTGTTCTTATAACAGATAGACTCCCATGGTAAG
>NW_021762182.1:6894-7811 GCF_005508785.2 Acyrthosiphon pisum
GATTACTAGTAGTTTTGGAATAAGAGAATTACATTTGTTTAACAACCTAAGACCTTTTCTGGATCCACATGCAATACATTTTTTCATGAAATATATAGTTTTGCTATTAGTCCCTATGATATTAGTGTCTATGATCATAATGTTCAATATACCCATGAACATTAGAGTAAGGACACCGATCACGGCCAGCTGGATAGAAAAAAAATGGTCCCGAATTTGTAGCTTCCGCTAGAGCGCGCTACGGAGTAGTAGTCATACTCGTTTTATACAACTGCCATAGGACATTTCGTGGTTTTTTATTAAAATAACTAGTAAGAAGCATTCTTAAAGCATTTCTTAAATTAGTATTTTTGTATATGGTAAGAAGTTTTTTAATTTGTCTCCTTAAGACTTAAACATGTCACGAAATTGTTTTGTCCCGTTGTGTAAAGAAGGAGTATTTGGTAGCATGTTTTTTAGAAGGGCTCAAAGTTAAAATTATTTATTTTGCCCCCCCCCCCTCAATCTCCGTCTATGTACCTCATACTTGTACTATACAACTATAATATATTATTATGCAATATTATGTAACTAATTGATTGCCAACAAGCAAAAGTACCTACCTACCTATATTATAATCTTACCTATACAATAAATATTCTACTTTTTACAGGATCCTAAAGTCTTAGCACAATGGGTTAAAGCAATTCCACGATCAGATCGAGATTTGAGATCAGGGATAGACCGTGTGTGTGAAAAGCATTTTGCTGAAACCAGTCTGATAAAATATTTTGAAAATGTAATGGCAGATGGTTCAATCCAAAAAATTGAAAGGGATAGAATTTGTTTAAAAGAAAATGCAGTACCGTCATTGTTTCCAGATCTACCACATTACTTATCTTCTATAAAAAAAATACGAAAACCCCAAGTTCGACATT
>NW_021762183.1:0-1048 GCF_005508785.2 Acyrthosiphon pisum
TTGTTTCCGCATAGGTTTCATAAAATCTGATCTGTAAATATAAATTAATGTACATATATAAATAATTGAAAGAGTTAATAACTTATTTTAATTAAGTGTTATAAAATAGATAGTAATAGATACATTTAAGTCTTAAAGTTAGACATGAGTACATGACAAAGAGGCATAGAGACATAGAAACATAGAGGCAGTATCATATAGTCTTGTCGACTGCAGTGCGCTATATTTACGAGTATATATAAGTAGGAACCAATATGGCAATATGTATGTGGACAAACAAGACGAGACACGTAGTTACATAATATATTATATAGTTGTATAATAATGTATATCTATATTAATTTTACCGCGTTAAATTACCTATCGTAGACTGTAGAGTATTATATGGTATAATACTAATCTGTATATAGTATATTGTATATTATATTAACTAAATTAACATACTTCAATACTCTACAGTCTACGATACGTAATTTAACGCGGGGAAATTAATATAGATATTATACACTATACAACTATACAGGGTGTCCCGTGAGGATTTACTCATTGCGATATCTCCTGAAATAATAGAGATATCGTAATTCTGTTTTCTTATTAAGACTCACTGAGGTAAGCACTACAAATAACAAATTTTTTATTTTTTTTTTATGTTTTGGTAAAATATTAATTATTTAAAAAAATATTGAAGATTGCCATTTTGTAGAGTTAATTTTTCTGAAAATATTGACGTTTCAACATTTTAATTTCATTAATTTCCTGATTTTTAATAATTTTTTTAATTAATAAGTAAAACGGCAAAAAACCGGTTTTTGTCCGGGTGGCGAGTCCCCCTCTACGGCTAATAGGTAAATCCTCACGGGACACCCTGTATAATATACTAGGACTGCAATGCGGTTCGCTGATTGCAAGAAATTGAGCTGAGCGAGTTAAACACACCGAAGCTCATTATTTGAACTTGTTTTTTGAATTACATAGATTTGATAGATTCTGATACCTGAAAATGTACAAATTAAAATGACACTATTGTTGGAACATGCTATTGTTCAAG
>NW_021762184.1:0-730 GCF_005508785.2 Acyrthosiphon pisum
TTTGATTTATTTTGAACTGTTTAGAGACATTTTCATTTTCCATTTTTTTTTTAGTTTTTTTTCTAAAAATATCAATAAAATTTTATTTGTTGGATAAAAAGCTTGAAAATTTAATAGAAGGCTCCTAGTATATTGTTTCAAAGGCAGATGAAAAATATTAAAAATACATAGGCACAATTTTTTTTATAAGCATTTAAAGATCAAATTTTGACAAAATTTATCAAATCTTAATTTGAAAAATTATTTTGTAGTTAAAAATTTATAAAATGTTCAATTTTTGTATCTAAAAATTAAAAATTTAAAACAAGATTCCACGTAAGTAATTAATTCTGTTACCAAAAAATCTAAAAAATACATTTACACAGTTTATTTTTATAGTCATTTTAAGTACAAATTTGGACGAAATTACATATTAAAAACCTAGGATAACTATTTTAGTTATTTTGTTGTGATTGTATAATATTATTCGTGGGTACTTGAAACTTCTAAAGTATACTATTATATATCTATGATTTTACCCACGGTTTTTTTGTTGATGTATAACGCGTTATAACTTATAAGTACCTAATAGATATTATGATATGATTAATTTGGAATTTATTATAGGTACCTATTATAGGTCAATTTTTTTTTTAAATACCATAGATAAGTATATATATGTCTAATACATAGACTGATATACCGTCTCCGCTCAAATTCGTTTTTCTTATACCAGTGATATTATATCATT
>NW_021762185.1:0-1180 GCF_005508785.2 Acyrthosiphon pisum
CATTATGGTGCCTCAAATAGATGATTAATAACGAAATTATTATTTTTATGTTTTTTTATGACTTAAGTCCGGCGACTATAGCCATAAGCAATGGCGGCGCCAGGAATTTTCCCAGGGCGGGCCAAAGGGAGGCCAACATATATTTGGGCAGGCACAGTTGTTTGGACGTATGGTAGTTTAATCAACGGGGGGGGGGGGGTGACAGGGACCGGAGTGTCCTTTTTTGGAATACCCACCTTTGAATCTACATACATAAGTACCTATAAGTACTTTTGTAATAAAAATTGTTTATTTAATTTCTTAAGGTCTTTGACCTCCCCCCTTGAAAAATGGTAGTTGAGTTACAGTCTCAGTGACCAGGAGTTTTGGTGAGTTGGGTTATTTATTTATCAGATACTTATTTAAAAAGAAAAGTAAAATGAAATACATAAAACTGCAATCCTTTATATTTTCTTTATTAAATAAACAACATAATATTATATATCTAAAAAATTTTGATTTCAAAGTTTATAATTGAATACATATTAATACATTAACAAACCATAACTAGGTACATAATGAAATATAAAACAACTATTAAATACTTGTACAATATAATTATTATATTAGACAATTATGTAACTAAATAAATAATAGGTAAACGGAATTACCTAAGGTAATAATCATATTTTAACTTATTTTAAAATTATTCTACGATTGCCATGAGAATTGATGATTGTAATCTATTCCTTATGATTTATGACTAACAGTCATATTTCAGAATTATCTAAAATTAGATTTATACAATAATATTGTCGTAATCCCGTCCAAGCCGTTTCCGCGAACAACCGCACCAAACATAAAACGTAAACAATCTATATTATATCCATGTATTATAGCTGTGGGTGATTTAGGAAAACCAGACCACGAAATTACAGGGATATGTTCTATTTACGTACTTAAAAATAATAATTTCAACTATTAAATTTAATCAAAATTTTTAGGCGGGCCAACGGGTGGGCCAGGCCAGGGGTTTCTAAGGCGGGCTATGGGCCCGCCCGGGCCCGCCTTTGGCGCCGCCACTGAGTGCATTATATTATATTGGTAACTATTGGTTAATCGGGCATGTTTGTTGATTTCATATAATATAAAAATGTGTTGCTAAGCGCAATAATTCTACTGTACGTGTGTTGTGACCACG